>NC_091823.1:178217744-178410244 GCF_038994185.2 Dermacentor albipictus
GAGATGCGATCTCTCCAATGCTATTCACAGCGTGTTTACAGGAGCTATTCAAAGACCTGGATTGGGAAGAATTGGGGATAAGAGTTAATGGAGAGAACGTTAGTAACTTGAAATTGGCTGATGATATTGGCTTCCTTAGTAACTCCGGAGACCAATTGCAATGTATCCTCACTGACCTGGAGAGGCAAAGCAGAAAGGTAGGTCTAAAAAATTTATCTGCAGAAAACTAATGTTTAACAGTCTCAGAAGATAACAGGAATGTACGATAGGTAGCGAGGCAGTGGAAGTGGTAAGGGAATACATCTACTTAGGGCTGGTAGTGACCACGGATCCGGATCACGAGACGGAAATATGCAGAAGAATAAGAAGGTGCTGGGCTGGTTTTGGCAGGCATTCTCAGATCAAAAACAGCAGGTTGCCATTAGCCCTCAAGGGAAAAGTGTATAATTGCTGTGTTTTACCAGTACTCACCTACTGGGCAGAAACCTGGAGACCTACGAAAAGGATTCTACTTAAATTGAGGACGATGCAGGGAGATATGGAAATATGAATGATGGGTCTAACGTTAAGGGATAGGAAAAGAGCAGATTGGGTGAGGGAGCAAACGCGAGCACATGACATCTTATTTAAAATCAAGAAAAAGAGATGGGCATCGGCAGGACATGTAATGAGGAGGGAAGATAACCGATGGTCAATAAGGGTTACGGACCAGATTCCAAGAGAAGAAAAGCGTAGCAGGTGGCGGCAGTTAGGTGGGCGGATGAGATTAAGAAGTTTGCAGGGACGACATGGCCACAATTAGTACGTGACCGGGGTAGTTGGAGAAGTATGGGAGAGGCCTTTGCCCGGCAGTGGGCGTAACCAGAATGATGATGATGATGATGATGATACTCATTCCCAAAGTGTGCGAGAAAACACAAGGGCGTTGCAGTTACTTTCGTGCTTCAATGCACAAGTCGAGCATTGTTTAAAAATTTCAGTTGCTATTCAGTCGTAAATGCCAGAGAAATGCGTTAGCCTTACGTCACACCACTTCGAGGTGCCGAATCTATGATTTAAACGCCTATCACTGCCCTCAGAGGTGTTATCCAGGAGCTCACTGGACACAAGTCTTGCCTGTTCGAGGAGCGCAGTGCAAGTGACAGAGCTCTGGAGCAGACCATCTATGTACACAGCTGAGGCAGAGCGTAGCAGTATCAGCTCGTAGTTTTGTAAGTGTGTTTTGGAGCCTCAGTTGTGGACGCGAATAATACGACAGATTTTTCACGGTGTACTAAATGTTCATATTTTGAAGCAGGTGGTGTATACGCATGTTTGGATTGAACTAAGCACATCCGTGAATGCTGTAATTAAAACCATATGAATGCCATCACGGCCACATGACACCGACGATCGCGTAATGCGAATGGTTTTGGCGAAATGTTCTTCACTAACAGACGCAGTGCTTCGTGCATGGCCACTGTGCAGCGGAAGGTCGGACCAAATAGGGGCACCGCCACTGCTGAAGGCTGAGTGAAAGCGGTCTGCAAACGCATACGAGGCGTCCTCGATAGTTTCGCGATTTCTTATTAACTGAGATGTAGTGCCTGTATTACTTGTTTCGACGTCACTTGCATATATTTCCATAATTTCCAGGTTTTTGAGAAAGACAATATACCCTTAAGCTAATGCAGTGATTGTTATCACTGTAATACAGTTCCTTTCTGACATATCGGTACTTGTTGAATTGAGCTTTTCATTTTTCAGATCCGCTGTTCATTCTTTTGTTGGCGGGTTCTTTGCATTTCAGCAGTTTTCGAACTTCAGTCAAAATCCAGGATGGGTGGCGTGATGGGCGGCTTTGTTTGAGGGGATGTGCATGCGCATTCCCTCCTGCAGAATATCAATGAAATATTGGCCTTGATAATTTGCACTACGCGGCTCTAATATAAACGACCGGTCGGCCTTAGAACTATATTGATAAAAACAGACCTAATTACCAGCAGCGAGGTCGTACTGTGTTTGAAGCCGTGTTCAAGCGCCGTTACAATTGAAAGATAAGGGAGATCTGCTTTAAGCAGTTTTCTGTGATCGTTGGAGACACGCACGCTTGCCATGTCCGACAAAGAAAAATGCAATTTGTAACCATGGGAGTTGACCGCCTGGTTCAACTGCAAAATGTTCTTGCGATAAATAAAAATAGAGAAAGTGCATCGTTTATGTGTGTAATACAATTGTTAAGGGTAGATAACGACATGTCGTCCCATTGTATTACACGTATAATAGAAACTCCACGCACTAATAAGCTATGCTTATTAGTGCGTGGAGTATTAGTGGGTGGGAAGTGATTATATTCTCAATTTATGGCACACGCTCACGGCATAGAAATGGCTGCGTCGGTGGTCATAAGTAAAGCGCCTCTAATTGTGTGCACTCTCCCTTGCCGCAGGACAGCTCTGCCCGTGCAGGTTGGGCCGTGCCGCACGCACTCTCTCCTACTGCAAACAGCGGTCGGGACTCCTCCTCAGCCACTCTTAACACCGTTGCTGTATGGTTACGCGGAAAATAGCTTGACGAGGTTATATCGCAAGAAAGTGACGTCTTTGTAAAGACTATTATACAAGTAGATGAACAGAAATTGCGAAGAAATTCACTTAATTTGTGTTCAATCGGGGAACAGTTTCATAGTAAAAATTAAGATTTATATTCACTATTATCATTGGTAAGGCCTTCTCACTCAGTGACGGGAAACAGGCCCTCGCAGAGCACCTGCAAATGGTCTAAACAAAGTTGTCCTTTTTTGCCACATCGAGGGGTCCTGCCGGCACGAATATTTCACCTAATCGACGGAGACATGGAAGGAGGCATACGAATCATGTTTCATCTTAAGGCGCTTGCCAGCAATAGACGGTGCTACAGCGCCTGAGAGCTACGAAGTTAGTTCAGCAGATGACGTTTCAAGAGAGGGCCTGGATACAAAAACGGGTCGCGGGGCTCCTTTAACTTTGCTCTTTGGAGTCCCACAGCCGGCACGTCGACGTTCTCTCCATGCTGCCTCGGAGAGCTGGTCAGCGACGGCAGCCCTCGAGGAAGCGGTCCGGGCAGTCGCAGCGCACGTTTTGTTGGTCGGGTGGACTGGCAGCGCAATAGGAGAAATAGGCGAAGCAGTCGATGACGGCTCGCGTTCAGTGCCAGGCTCATCACACAGGGAGTGCACCTCGACCCTTGGCGCACCTATAGCCTAATCCTGGTGTTGGGTGCCAGCGTTTTTTTTTTCGGCGCACGGGCTCGTTTCCTTCCGCAGCCGCATCCATTCATTTAGCTGAGGAAGGATTGTTATGGTTTGGTTTGCTTCGGTCAGCGTGAGGAACTTTTCCTAAACGTGTATGTACGCTTGCATGATTCGAATCATTCAGCGGCGGCTTGCACGAACACCTAATAATAACGTATCAAACGTTTTATAATAACAAATTTAGGAACGCGTTCTTAAATTTTGCCTAGACAACTCCTAGTCTGCACTAGAACTCGTTCTTAAATTCCTTATTGTCTTTTTTATTAGATGTGCGCGCAAGCCACCCCTGGCCCCTGCTGATGCTGTTCCCCAGTCGGGAAAAGAAACAACGATACTCATTGTTAATGAGGCTTTAACTTTCAAAGAAAACAAACCATCACACACAAAAACCAAGTAAGTAAGATGCCAAGGCTAATAGAAACGGTTACGCAGCTCAAATACTACGTTCACAACTGGTGTCGACGCTGGCGGAACCGACAAAAACAGAAAAATTCACCCGCCTGAGTGTCAAAATGGACGGAAAACCAGGTAGCGATGCCAATCGGTCTCCGATCGATCTTTCCGCCATGTGGTATCGGAAAATCGTTCCGCTTCACCAGAAGCTGCACCAGCTTGTATACATCCGGTCGTAAAATTTAACACGATGCCAAAAAATGTCAACTGCGATACTGATCGACCCGATCAAGAACCACCTGGGGCTCTACGACAAGAGTAAATAGCTTTACAAGAACACGTCTGTAAGAATTACTTGCGCGCGGTACTATTCAGCGTTGCGGGACTGGAGGTGCGGCAACAATGCGTTGGCGTGACAGAACTTCTCGCGTTTTTTTTTTTTTGCAAAACCGGCTTAGCCCACCACAGCCGCCATTTCTGAGTTGTATGCTTCTTCTGTCTTCATTGTACATTTCTAGGAAACAACTAGTTTGAAGAGTCAAAACTATTGCTTGTTCCTCTTCCATGGCTGACTAAAGTTGCACACTACACGCGAAGTTGCGCGAAATGATCTTGTTGAATGACGGTTGGGACAATAAATGAACATGGGTGAATGGATGTTATGAGCGTCCTCTTTGGAAAGGGGTGGTGGGCTGCGCCACCGAGGTCTTGTTGTTTCATTGCCTAATGTCGTGGCTATATTAAAAAAGCGAATTTCCCTACTTTTCGGCCACCAATCTTCCAATCGCCTCTTAATTTTACTTACTAAATGGCGCAATGAAGAGCGCTATCAAGCGGACAAACGTAAGCAGACAAGATGGATGTGGGCGAAAGCAGCAGCGGTGGCCGCGGCGGTGGCTAAACCAATGTGAACATCTTGGACATAGGGGGAAAATATTTTTCACCAGCTTGCCGCTTCCCAAATGTGAACGTAGCCTTAATGTTCTCACACAAGTAAATAATTGTATAAAACAATAAGGTCCGTGGCCGGTCACCACTGTTTGACATGCATCGGTGCTGCTGCAGGGCGTCGGTTACGCGACGTCTCTGCTTGTAACTTGGGGATTGTAGGCAGCTTGGCGAAGGTCTTGCAGGAGAGGAGGGCGAAGGTATATACTGCTTTCAGTCCCGTATTTCTTCGTCCATCGCTGACCACTTTGATGGGACGGAGGCCGGATAATTGCTGCAGCCCGACAGCCTCGCTTCTTCGCCCGTCACTCCTGAAGCCACAAAGCTAGGACCCGCCACCCGACAGCCTTGCTTCTGCCACTCAGCAAGGCAGCCATCTTGTCTTGTCTCCCAAACACTGGCGCAAACCTACTAAGGGTATAGCAAGCGGTTTTCTGTATGTTCAGAATTAAAGCAAAACTAGATTTGAATAGCAGAGCGTGGGACTAAAGAACTGTAATTTAGAAGGGTAATGAAAGTAGTAATAATATTTTGATAAAATAAGTAAACATATAGAAATGAAATATCAGACATAATTGATTATTCAAATATCGACTCTTTCTTTCCTTCTTCTCCTCCCTCTGGCTGTTGGCCGAGGTGCCGCGTCCTGCAAGCTCACGCCGATTGCCACCATTCTACCTCTTCATTTACTCGCTGGCCATCCGCCGCACCAAACAAGCACTCAGTAGCCATTCTGCATGACCAGCATATTCTCTCGAGTACCTGTAGGAGAAGTCCATAGAAAACAGCCATGTCACCGACGGCCTCGGAGCCTGTCCCTATGTGAGGGGCGCCCTGCGAAGGGGTCCCAGATCAGCGGGCGTGCTGGCATCGCTACGCCTGACCGCCGGAACGTCGGCATTCCGGTGCAGGATACACACGAGAGCATTGTCACCCGACTTGAGAAGCACGAAGTACTCGTTCGGCCCTGCGATACACTGCACGTGTGCACGTTTTTCGCGTGACATACAAGGCTGAAAGTGCTGTTTGCCGCAAAAAAGGCTGGCAGCGCGTGATCATAGTACATCCGTACTCGGCACCATCTAGTAGTAGTAGTAGTAGTAGTAGTAGTAGTAGTAGTAATAATAATGATAATAATAATAATAATAAGAAGAAGAAGAAGAAGAAGAAGAAAAAGAAGAAGAATTATGTGACGAAGATGAAGTTCGCACCGCAAAAAGAATCAGTTTTTTTCATGGTAGTCTGGTGATTGCTTTGATGCACATCTGTTATCGCATTGCGCAAAGGTTGCTTCGTGCAAAACAACATTCGTGAAAGCTTGCAAGTATTGCAGCAAAATGGGGCAATAATTGAAAAATAGTAACAACGCTTCAGGAAACGATGTGAAATACGCATTGGTGATGTTGCGATAGTGGGGCACGCAAGGTCAGAAATGTGATCGTTGATTTTCGCATGTGCGTATATTTCAACCAACAGCATGTTTACATATTTTATTTTACATATATATACATATGTAAATAATGCATAATATTTTACATATTTTACAAAGAGATCTTCATGGACAAAAGCCATCCGTTGTTACCCAGACAAGGAAACGATGATGGTGGCTGCACTGCGTGAGCAATAGATAAGAGATGTCTATTTTTTTATCATTTTTCTTAGACGTTGAACCGTTCACTGTATACTCTCACAACGGCTTTGAACTGACAAATGCCACGGTACAAGCTGGATCGTCTCCTATCAGCCTCTTCGACGTACAGAATCCTTTCCGGTCCGAACAGCGAAAACAACGCCAAAAGCACAACCTCTTTAACGACCGCCCTGTCCACAATGGGAGTGCTCTGACGGGAAACCGCCGAAGAAAGAAGCACACGGGAAAAGCCGATTGATTCCGCTCAGTGTGTTCCCTTTTTTTTTTTTTACCGGCCTACCAGAAGGCCAGCTCAGAAAGCCATCGGCTTTACTGTTTCCGATGCAGTGAGTGCTTTCACTAGCGGCCCGCTCCAGCTGCTTATGATTCGCTTCGCTTAATCCGTGCAGCAGTGCTGGCGTCGTGGCTCGTGTCATGAGCACTGGCAAACACCGCTTTCAATTTGGCACATGCATTGCGCGAGGAGCTGCATCAGCCCTAATTGGCGTGTGCTTCTGAATACCTGTGGAGTTTAACATACACACCCTAAACAATGACAAAGAGTGTCACTAACCTACGCTGCCTGAACTCTTCTCGCAAAGCAGACCGTGGTTAGGAAAACATCTAGCGTGATTTTTATACTCATAATATTGAAGGGTGACAGATAACACAAAGGTTTCTGTAACTTACAATTTCCCACTTTTTCTTCCTCAGTCTCGCAAATCACCCGACTTGCCTTTAACTTTGCTGCACGCTTTTCAAACTTATAAAGCATAAGCACGCTGTGACATGGACAGTTCCTTCTGTCTCCATTTGTGGCTTTGAGAGCTAGTGGAATGTTGAAGCGCACTGCTTTATCAAGATCACCAAAAAAAAACGAAACGTTTCACACGCTGCGTGAAGCGGGATTTTTTTTTGTTATTCTAGCAGGAAAGCATTCATAATCATAAGGTTTCATTTTGAGATGAATTGTGGGGAGACTGGAAGCCTCACTCGTGCTTCCTTGACATTTTTCTTTATTTATTAATACTGCAATTTTATACACACCTTCGTACAGTGGGCGTACAATAGAAATGTAAACCTTGGTGGAAACAATTATCAGAATGAGCTAAGATCATCAGTAAATTTCAACAATCAAGCAATCAAGAAACGGAAATGAATGGAAAATAAGAAATACAGAAAAATCAAGCGCAACACAAAAGTCCACAGTAAATAAAAAATCAAGCAATCAAATAACACAAATGAAATAGATAGAAGAAAAGGCAGTACATCACATGGTATATTACAGTTCCAAACAAATGTAGGGCAATAAAAGATTAGTTTCAAACATTCTCAGTGAAGTTTGTAATACTGCATCATTAGTAAGACTATTGTTCTGGGGATACTTATAGGAATTAGTTCTTGCATTTAATGGAGTCACTGTAAGACTGTGCCGTTGTCTTGTGTGATATCCGGAGGAGTACGATATGATATTGGACGTATAAATATTACATTCCGCTTTGATGATTTGGAAGAAGAATTTTTTGCTGGGAAATATTTGGTTCCTATCAAGGACTGGAAGCAAACCACTTTGATTAATTAGATGAGTGATAGATGTACGACCATATGAGTTGTAAATAAACCGTACCACTTTCTTTTGCACTCTTTCTAGTTTAGCAGTAGTAGTTTTTTAAAGGGATCCCCGATTATACCTGAATATTCCAAGATAGGACAAATAATGGCTTTATATGCAAGAAAGCGTACACTGTGGGGCGTGAGTTTCAAGGCACGTCGAAGGAAAAAGAGTTTGCGGAGGGCGTTAGCAGTGATATTATCAATGTGTTCCTTCTAGGAGAGGTTATTGCAAACGCAAGTCCTAGGTACTTGTAGCTGTTCACTTCTGAGATGTGATTATTCTTAGCGGTATAGTTAACCAGGAGACGCTTCCTTTTCGGTGTTATACGCATGAAACCTGTTTTATCATAATTAACAGGCATTTTGCATTGGTCGCACGAAGATATTACTTTCGTAAAGTCATTACTTAACCTCACTTGATCCTCAATATTATTATTCTTTTGATACGAGACACAATCACCAGCTTATAACATGACAGAAACAGAGACAATGTCATTGACAAAAACTAAGGCAAGGAGCGGCACGAGAACGGATCCCTGCGAAACGCCAGAAGCAACGGAGAGTAGACTAGAAGAGGCATTATTTAATGCCACAAACTGGCGGCGGTTTTTTAGGTAAACTGCTATTCATGTAAGTTGTTTTTCATTTTTTAATACGTTTCGTAACTTGTGAAGAAGTTTCTTATGCGAAAACTTATCAAATGCCTTTTTTAACATTCATAAATACAGCGTCAGTTTGCTTTCCTTTGTTTATTGCCGCTGCAATATCATGTATAGTTTAATTAGCTGGGTGTTAGTAGAATATCCACGTCTGAACCCATGCTGTGCATCAGTTAAAAAGATATTTTGGTAAAGGACATCAGCTATGTGTTTAAAAATCATGTGTTTCAAAATTTTGCCATGCAGTTCACGCTAAACATATTAGATGTTAATTTTGAATACATGTTCCGTCTCCATTTTTACGAGTAGGCTCAATTCTGGCCGTTCTCCAGTCATCCGGTAATGAGCCTTCATTTAGTCGCCTATTGAATAAGATGCGTAAATATTTGGAACACCACTCTGCATAACGTTTCAGGAGGGTATTGGGAATGTCGTCTGGCCCAGGAAATTTTTTTACATCAATTTACAGGAGTAGATTGAAAACACGTGCCTCGGAAACCATAACATCATGAATTGAAGGCAGATCTGTGGAATAGTTCGGAAGAGAGCCGTCCTCTAGCGTAAACGCCGATTTGAAATCATCGTTGAAAGAGCTGCACACGAAAGCGCCACCCCGCACAGATTTGCCATTTATTGTGAATGTCTCAGTTGTTCGCGGTCTTGGTGTTACTTGCCTCCAGACTTTCTCTGGGGATGATTTGATGAAGAAGGGCATTCCCGTAGAATACTACTTTTCTTTGTCGCGGGAAACCAGCTGCTTTAGTTTTTAGAATTGTTCATCAATGCTTTCTCGCGAAAGCTTCCTACTCTTAATCGTTTTTTTTTCATTTTTCTTTCGTTTCGCTGTGAGAGTAGCGTCTCTCGCGTGATCCACGGGTAACACCTTGGAGTCTTTTTTGGCAATTTTTGGTGCAAAGCGTTTAATGCACTCAAAAACATACTTTTGAAAAAGAGCCACAAATACTTCAAATTGCAATTACGTTTTATGAAAGTATCATAGCGAATGTCTATCATGTCAATATCAATCGTGAGCGCCAGAGAAGTTAGGAAACAACTGGACAATGTCATTGCGATCCAAGTCTGCATTGGTGGAAGTCAATATTACGGCTAGGTGATCACAAATCCCGGAGGTTACATTACAGTAGACTCTCTTTAATAGCACCATTTAGAAAAAATAAATACGTAATTGAACCTGATCCATTGTGACTTCAAATGAAGTCTTTAACTACTTGTATTAGGTCAAATGCAGTGGAAATATCTATCACAGTTAGTTCAATGATGTTATTAGAATGCGAAAAAGTTGTCCAATAATGTTGGGTGGATTAAAATCTGCAGTCAAAATTAACCTATCATTCGGTTTCACATCGCGCTGCAAATATTCTTTCAGATTTATTAGCAGCTCAACGGACGAGTTAGGTGGCTGATAAACGGCTCCAATGACATAAAGAACATTGTTTTTGTAAAATTTACAAAAGATGCCCTCTACGTTGTCTATATCAGACATTTTGAAGATCTGCATTGGCGATTTAAATAGGATGGCTACTCCTTTTCCCCTGAAAGAGCGTAGGTTAGGGCGTGTTGGTTCATAACTGAGGTTTTTTTAGCGCACGAAAAGGTACGAAGGACAGTGGCAAGATGCGGACACAGCGCTCGGTAGTTTTCTAGTACAAATTCGGTCTTTCCGGTCTTTACGAAACGCTCGGTAGTTTTCTAGTACAAATTCATTATCAAAGATGTGGCTACTTAGCCAAGTTTCGGTGAATGCAGCTATTTCTACGTCATGCGCAAGAAGCAAACACTGAAGTTGCGTAGCTTTGTTCATAAGGCTTCGACAATTGATATTTACCAGTGTGAACATTTGCTTCGCCATTTTACTCGGTCAGTCATTCTTCTTAGTGACACTATAGCGCCCTTCCTTCTGTTCGTCCCATCCGAACATAGCACCACGAACAACTATGTTATAAAATATTAGTTTGACCTTAGCGCTGTTACGTTTCTCCTGTGAACAACTTTGCCAGAGCTTTTTCCTTATCTCACGAATTCGGCTCGAAAAGTCTTCTGACCCTGAAAATTCAGTTCTTTTCAGCTTTGTGCATGCCTGCGGAACTGCAGTTTTGTATCTGTAGTCCTGAAATTTGATAATTGCAGTGCGATTTTGTCCTTTGTTTTTTTTCTAGTCTATGACGCCTTTCGATACTATTAACTTCAACTTTTATTTCTCTTCAAATGCTTTTTTCTTTACCATATATTGAAGACTGACGGGCGTTCCATTTTCCTCCTCCTTCAAACCGTAAACAAGCAAATTATTTCTGCGACTTCTGTTTTCTATGCCATCAATAGTTTTAAGCATATATGACTTGTCTTTTTCAAGCCCAATTACAGCTTCTTTTAGATTACACACTTCATTATTTAGCGTCATAAGGCATGATAACCTGGCTTCCAGGTTGGTAATGCGCTCAGTCAAACCGCAAATTTTATCCTCGAAAGCACTCTGCTGTGTTAGTAATGTGTTCATCGAGGCAGTCATATTGCTTTGACCCGAAAGAAGCGGAAGAAACATTACCTCCTGCGTTGGACCTGGGTTGTGTTCAATGTCTCCGCACACAATCTAATTCATAGGAAACGAACAAACACCTGATAGACGGATCGCAGTACAATGTGGGCAAGGCAGAAGCACCAAAAAGCGGTTATCGCGGTGAAAGCATTTCGTAGGCATGTATGAACAAACCTAGATAAGAATTGTGAGATTCGTGAGATAAACATTTGGCAGGCACTCCTATTGCTGTCAAATGTATAATCAGCCGAATGCATTACCGCCGTAATCTAGAAATTCGTTGCATCTGTACTATAAAAATAGTACCATTGAAGAAAACCTTGGCCACTTATCCAAGGACTTTCATACATGCCAGTAGTTTGAAGGGAGAGGTGGAGACGTCGAGCGATGGGCATTGGTCCAGCAACAAGGCGGCGCTCTACAGCACGCGTTTCGACAAGGAGACAAAGCCACGTCACGGTTTCTAGGGCCTAGTAAACCTGCTCAAACCCGCTTTTTTCTGTGGCATCAATTTGCAAACATTAATTTGAAATCAACAAAAGAATTTGAATGTTGGCCGATCCCCAAAACACGGGGAGCAAGGGGTGGGCGCAGTGTAGCACATGGTCACGAACGAAGGGAGGAGGAAACATGCACGTCAAGTACGCACAAATCGCCAAAGTGGTAGCTAGCCGTGGCACGACATAATTGTGCGTGTGATCGCGACCAAGTATTACATTCGTGTAGAAGCTTTGAGACGTCTAGTGAGAATTATGCGTGTGATCGTTGCGTATAATTGAATAACCAACAGACATTTTGTGGCCTAATGGTAGGAATGTCGGCCTGCTGTGCTGGTTGACTCCACTCGGAAAACTGGACAACCGCTCCTTCACAGAAGAAAAAGTTCTAGGACGCTGGTCCAGACGGGCTCCACCACTCAATGCCTTAAGGGCTTTGTGAAGTTTTTAAGGGCATGCGAATTCTGTGACCGTCCTTGAATGTTGTAGCACGCTGCATCGCGTTACTGTGTGAATGTTTCTTATTTTTTTTTTTGCTTCTCTTCTTTCGCCTTATATTACTTTTACCCCTTTTTCCCAGCATAGGGGAAGCAGCCGGTACTCACACTGGCTAACTTCCCTCACTTTCCTCCCCTTTTGTCTCTCTCTCTCTGCTGTGTTGGAAGATAATTGTGCGATCGCAAATAAGGTTGTTTTTTTTATTGAAGTAGCCTGAACGAGGCGAGACAGGACCTACCTACCTACAATTCATAATGTTAGGGCTTCATTTTAGGATGAAATACGGGGAGAGAGAATTTCACCTGCTTCCTTCAGCTTTTGTGAGACAAACACTTGCTTAGCCACTTTAACCACTCCCAAGCAGTGGTTAACACTGCTTGGGAGTGTTAACCAGCGCACTCACGATCTTGGCGGAGGATGTTCGACATATTGTGAAAGCAGTTATCCAGGCATCTAGACATCCAGGCATGATTAAGGCGTCAACTAGTGGGCAGATAATAACTGTGTAGCTTCACGCCAGATGTCCTCTCCGAACTTTCTCGGGCTCGCAGACACGGAAGGCTGTGTCAAGTGATCTTGCCAAGAACATCACTAAGAAGGTAACCCTGGCAGGTCTCCAGTGGAGCAACTCGACGCCAATAATGTTTTAAAACCTGAGTAGCTTCGAAGAATGACTGGCTGGGATTCTGAATAGTTGCGTAAAATACTTTAATTGCTAATCAATTAGTGAAACTCTTTTACAGAGAAATCGAAATGCACTTTTCTTTGGCTGAATTGTCTGTCCTTCCTATTTGTGTATTTAAGCTGGACATACAGAATTAGTGCGCCTCTGACAACTGGCTAAAATATGCGTAACATTAAGAAAAGAAATGCGCTTCAAGCACAATGTAAGGAGTTCGAGCAGCGCCGATAGGCACACGTACACAATAACACAGAAATACAAAACCGCACCATACTATGCGTGATGTTAAAATAATGTTGTCTTTGCATTTACGGCTTCCAAATAGCTTCCGGTACCTGCAAGTAGAAAAAGCCCAGCCTTCGAGATTTGTTTCAGTTACGCAGAGAGATGTTGGGGTCCGGGTTTGGGCACCATATATTTGTGCCTTCTTGTACCTGCGTTCCTGTTTGCACTACAAGAACTCTTTACGATGACAGATCAACAAATCAACAATGCAACACTTGTAGGTGAAGCACAAATGCTAAGAAAAGTTAAAAGCGAATAAAGCATTTGATTATCTTAGCAAATGAACCATATAATTTGGTGTATATGAAAATAAATATAATCTTTTTACGAAATTGGCACGAACAAAAGGAAATTTTTAAAAAATCATGAAATAATTCACTTTTATTTCTAACTGCAACGAACGCGTAATTTCTGCACCATATCCAGAAGCAAATCGAACCGACAAAAAATTCGCACATGTTGGATGGTTCATTCCTGCTGTGTACGACGACTATTACCAGCAACCGTAATGTTTGACAAGTATTATAAAAGCAGAACCTATGCATTTATTTGTCTACTGGTTCATATCAAACGGCCCCACCACAGCGCAAACTTTCTTTTTCGCTGCAGGTGGCGTCAAAAACTTGCATTACTCTCTCCTTCGCTATCTTCAAGTGGAAGAAAGAAGGAACATTATAAATTGCCTCTAGTTATTGCGGTTTGCTTTCCAAGAACTTTATGAATAGCAAGGTTCTGAATTCAAAGTTCATCAACACCGGAGGAGGCTACTTGAGATGATTTTATCCCAGGAAGAAAAATATCCAGAACCCACACACTGTGGGAATCGGTGTACATAAAGCTTCCATGTAATTTAAGCTTTCACCAGTGTCACACGACCACTTTTGATCGCAATGGTGTGAGATCTGGATCGATATTATCGACCCTCATTGGCTTCCTCGCGCAGCACGCGTTAAGAAACCAATTGCGATCGAGAAATTCAATCCCGATCGGGCTTGATCGCGATCACAAGTGCGCCGTGTGACCCCCGTATAAAATGCAATATGCAGTCTGGGGGATTACAAGATACTGGCTGCAGATTTCAGTGACCAAGCACCCTCATTCATTGTGGTGGACTTTGCAAGGAAATCGGAACATTCCTTCAACATTAAAACGTGCTCAAAAATGGCTGTGGCTTAGCTAAGGTTAAGCCCAGGATGCGAAGCATACTAGCCTTTATTTTAACGCGACAGCGTTAAGAAGCTCGTGTCGCAGAAAAGCCGGTGTCGTCGGCGTCGGCTCAGGCGTGCGGCGCTTGCTCAGGCGCACATTTCGTTGTCGCGCCGAACGCTGCGTTGCTCAACGCTCACCGCGTCCGATGCGGGGCGCGTAGTCGCTGCGCCGTAGCAAAGCCACCTAGAAACAGTCTCTGTAGCACGCCGCAACCTTCGCTTCTCATTCCAACGAGCAGCTCTGTCTCCAGGAGGCATCTCACCTCGTGAGTGTCTAGCAGAGGCAAGCGCAGCTGCTTGTATACCGCCGCGACGCCGCGAGCGACGGCGCGAGTTGGAGCCCCGTTTCTCCTCTGTCGTGACGTCACGGTGTCACGTGGTATTGAAGGCGACACCGCCGCGCCTGAGGAGCTAGGTTGAGCTCTAGTAATATGCTTCGCATAATAATCAAAAGACACGAAGAGGTTACCACACCAGTTTTATTACGGACCAAATAAGCACAGGGGCGGAATAATGTATCGATTCTACGCCGAAGCTTGTGGCGCTTCTGCAGACCAGTCGCGGCAGCCCTGTGCTGCTCAGATCGAGTCCGCGAGTTCGAGCCTCGATGGCCGCGGCGGCGCCATTCCGCTGGCGGGGGCGGAATGCAAAAAAGGTTCGCGCATTGTGTCCCCGTTAATGCAGTGGAGACACCAAATTTAGCGGGTAAATTGACTGTAGTATGAGCTTTGCATGCAGACGAGGTACGCCTTCACGAAGTATAAGTGACAACACACGGTCAAAGGTAATCTATTCCCATTTTAAGAGGAAGCTTCAGCTCGGGCCCAACTCCGACGCTGCCCTTTCAAGTACGTGTAAAACGCAAACACGCTTTTCGGAGATAACTCCTACACCGATTTTATTGAAATTTACGTACTTGAGACAGCACGTAATGTTCTAGTGACCGCTCAAAGCAGAATTTCCATTTACGGCCGGAATTTTGTGAAAAGAAATTTCAAACATTTGAAAGTTCAAGATAAGTAGACGGACGATGTTTATAAACTACTAGCTCTTCATCAAGAACAGACATCGCGGTTCTGTAAACGCGATTATTTAATCTTTCAAAGCGGACAAATTCGATGTGTCAATTTATATCTTACGTGAATCTGCTACGTTGTGTACGAAGGTTCTGCAAGCGCTGTATATTCATATTACCGAATTTTTAGATTCTTGTGTGACATATAAATTTTGTCCGCTTTAGATGGACGATCGGATGCAATTACCAAAATTGCAATATCGTGTTTCCTTGCTTAGTTAGAGAGTTGTAAACTTGACAGTTTCGATTTCAGAAAATTTTCGATTTTGCCAAGTTCTAATAAATAATTCACGATCTAAATCAAAAACTCTCAACCAAAAGTGATTAGATTTTCCTTTTACTTTGAACTGCAATAAATCTCGTCAGATTTGGTGCAGTGGTTGCGGAGAAAAGAATTCTCCTTTTACATGTACTTTTATGACGCATATTACGACGAATCGGTTGTAGAAAGCGAGGTTTATAGGAGCACGCGACCTAAAGCTTCCTCTTATGGTATATAAACGAAACCTCGCTCTCTACTCCAGATTCTTCCTAATATGCGTCATAAAAGTTCGTTGTTCAGAGCAACATAGTGTCGCGTTAAAGGCGCTGGTGGCCACGCGTTTTCAGAGAAGCTCTACGTGCCATTGGCAACACAGGGCTGCCGGACGCGCGTCTCCCACCCCACTCGGGCGTCGGCAAACGTAGGCGCACGCGCGAAATGGAGCAGACGACGGGCGAGCTCGTCGTGTCAGCGCTTCGGTGGTTCACGCGAACTCCGTGACATCGGGTCGTCACGCTTTACGTCACTAAAAGGTTATCCACCCTTACTGGCGGAATTATTAAAGCGCAGAACTGCGCGATGGAAATCGGTTCATATTAAAATACTGGGAACACGATCGTGCATATGCTGGCCGCTATTATAGTCGCCTAGATGCTTTGTATCACGCAAGAGTAAAAAATAATGACTACAGAATTTGGTATCTGCGCTCCATTAAGGAACCTCAGGTGGTCAAATTAAACCGGAGTGTGCAGCGCGGCGTGTCTCATAATCATATTCAAGTTTTGCCGCGAAAATCCCGAGAATATATAGAAGTTTTTTTTGTGCTTCTTGGGTGGTCTGAGCGGCGCTCCGCCACCGTTAGCACCAGCGTCGATCAATCGTGAGAGGTGGTTGACATGGAAGTAGCAAATCTAGACAAATGGGCCTAGGCTCACAGGGTTTAGGGGAACAGAAAGTGGAACACTAAAGTGAGCTAAAAAACGTGAGCCTGTACTTTTGCCACGGTGATAAAGGAAAAAGAAAAACGCTACTTAGCTGCTTCTGCAACGATGTGTAGTGAGTATTTCATGGCATTTGTACGAAGGAACTAGACGCGTACTTAAGTTTGGAGCGTATAAGCATTTCTGAAGTTTTAATCACTGCTGCAATTTTCGAAGTCAAGTGAAGCATTATTCTCTGCTAATAAATTTTAGAGTATTTTTTATTCTTGGCGAAAAGGTCTGCGCGCCTACAAATGAAATATATATATATATATATATATATATATATATAATATTAAGCACCGTTTTATTCCAGCTGAGCTCGTACTACTACCACGAGGATAAAGTTGTGCTCCTGGTGATGATATATACGGGTGAACAAGACGTACAATGGTTGATGATATGTGGAGATGATGAAGTTGAAAGTCAGGCATCTGTTGCGCTCACACTAATACCATCTCGCTGTGGAAGCGGGCGCCTGGCCACGCGGAAGTATGATTAAATGCACCGCGTGTGGTTTTAAACGAGAGACATGCACTATCTCAGACCCACGGCAACGGTGATTGGACGGCGAGACCTCCAAGGGACGAGACCTGGTAATTGACAGGCGATGTCTGCTCACTGACCGCGTAAGGTCCAATTAAACGCGAGAGAAATCTTTCGCATAAGCGGGGAACCCGCACAGGAGCCCTAAGAAAAACTTCGTCGCCAGGAGAAAAAGTCACAGCACAGTGTGTCGAGTCGTAACGAAACTTGCGAGCGTCCTGGGAGATGCCGGTGCTAAGGCGGGCGAGGTGACGGCAGTCCGCGAGGCGTGACAGAAGCTGTTTCGAGAAAGGAGCTGGCGGGAGTGCAGGAGTCGAAAGGAACGATGCGTCAAGAATGAAACTTGGTGAACGGCCATAGACGAGGGAAAAAGGTGAAAAGTCGCTGGTACGTTCCGGAGCTGTGTTATAGGACAATGTCACGAACGGCAGAATTGCATCCCAGTTCGTGCGGTCGGAGCGGATGTACATCGCAATGAGCTCCGTCAAGCCTTTTGTCTGCGGATGGTAACTGAAAGTCGTCTTGGGAATTGTGTTAGAGGCGCGCAGAGCTTCGGTGAGGATAGAAGAGAGGAAGACACTTCCGCAGTCGCTGAGGAGAACGCGCGGAGCACCGTGGCGTGTGAAAATGTTCTGTAGAAAGAAACCGCGGACTTCAGCAGCAGTCCCCGCCGGTAGAGATGCCGTCTCCGTGCAGCATGTTAGACGCTCTACGGCCGTTACAGTCCAACGATTGCCATGTGAGGTCGTCGTCAGATGACCATACAAGTCTATTCCAACTACTTCGAAAGGTGAAGCGGGACAAGGCAGAGTTTGTAAAGAGCCAGAAGGGGGTGTTGTCTGTCCTTTGCGGCTTTGACATTGAACGCAGGACGCAACGTACTTCGCAACGGCTGAAGACCGGCCAGGCCAGTAGCAGCGACTTGCTTGCTCAGAGGGGCATGAGCCATTGCTTTCGGGGGTATGATCTTTTGCATATTTGCTTGCTTACGGGGGTAGGTGCGATTGCTGATGATATCTTTGTACCACTTGACAAGACACCGCATTTTTTAAGTATGAGCCATTGCAACGAGCCACTTAAGGATTTCACCTTAAACATGGGGCGTCTGGTCCAGTGGTACAAAAATATAATGCCCAGCAATGGCTCATACTCCCACAAGCAACCAGAGATGCAATGGCTCATGCACCCGTAAGCAAGCAACAAATGCAATGGCTGACAACCCCTCAAGGCCGAGGCTATACAAGCGCTCAACAAAGCTAAGCCAACAGTGCGCACATTCACTGAAATTCCCGGAGCCTTGCGCGCGACTGAAAACGTAGCGCTTCCTCCTCGCTGCTGCGTGCTCGAGGTTGACCCACCATCGCCGGTTCACCGTCGCACGCCTTTACTCGCACATACAGCGAGTGGTGACGACTTTATCGCCCTTGAACTTAACACGGAACCTCACGACGACGCCGACAGGAGAAATGCGCCGGGAGCGTCTATGTAACTTTTGTCTCAATAAAATTGTGAAAGGGAGCGGGCCTCGAACCTGCAAACTTGCCCTCGTGGTATTCGCGATTCTAATCGTCTTTCGTCCAAAGCGTGTGGCTATATGGCTTTGATGCGATGCGCCAGGCACAGACATGTTAACAATCTTCCACGCTCGATTCCGCGACCTTGTTATGCGATCTGGGGACAAACAGCGATTTCGAGACAACTTTCTTCCTAGTTCAAGAGCTGCTGCTGCAACCAGCGAAAAGCCGGCTCATTCAAATCGATAGATCCCGAGGTGGTCACTAATCGACGCAATAGATTCACCAGAAATTGCTTTGTTTCTCTGTAAGAAAGTTACTAAATATTTAACGGTTCCATCGACGCCCATACTTCAATATTCGCACGCAATGTGGAACGAGTTTTCGGCCTCAAATAATAGTGCCGCTTCCATGCGATGTTGGTCTAGATGCGTAAGAGCTATTTCTACGGAAAATTTTGGAAAGGTGGCATCTCTGATTAGTCATTCGCGAAAACGGCACTATCCAGTAAAAAAACGCGTATATTTACAGCGCCGGCCGCTTGAGGCGCTGTGTGGCTACCTTCCATCGTAAACAGAGAGGTTTTATGGCATATTCTCAAGCACGAGTCATACATAATGATTTCGTGGAACTGCTGAGGGAAACATGCACAGACAACGACAAATCTAGGACTGAAGTTTAGCACAGAGAAATCAAGAATCATGAACTTTAAAGAAGAGACGAGTAACTACGTCGTGTAGAAAGAACAGAATATCATACTCATAATCAAGCGCTATGAATACCTGCCGTAGCGTATACATCAACCAAGGAAGAATTTACCCAAGCACCCACCAAGATAAGCTGAAAATAAATGGGAAGCGGAATGCAGCAATAATGAAAGATAGGGGACCACAAGAAATATGAAGTTGTGCGAGGGATCTGGAAAGAAGTCATGGTGCGAGCGCTAACGTTCGCAAATGCCATTATGTGCCTAAAATCGGGTACATTGTCTTAGCTGGAAGTTATCCAAATGTCGGTTGGCTTTCGGAGCCCACGGCAAAACCACGAATGAGGCAGTGTAAGAGAACATGGATTGGGCCTCGTTGGAAGTTATGGAAGCACGGAGTAAAATTATTTTTGAAGAAAGACTCAGGAACATGGATCAAAAGAAATGGGTGGCTAAAGTGCACAAGTATCTGTTCCTAAAAATCGTGGACACAGAATGGAAGGAGAGGTCAACAAGGTTGGCAACCAAGTACAGGGTAACTGAAAGTGTAGATAGACAACCACGACTAATCAGAAATAATGTGACAGAAATAGAAACAGCAAATTCGATGCAAAGAATGGAAACGAAAAAGACCATGGATATTTACAAGAATCATAAACAAGAAATTAGAAAGGAAAATTTGTACGATAACACGAAGGGCAACTGCCTTGCTATTTAAGGTTCGAGCTGATTGCCTAAGGACAAAAAAAATATACTGCAGCGATTATTCGCAATTAGGTGAGACATGTCTATGCTCCAGGAATAATCTTGAGACCACTGAGCATATCCTAAAGGAATGCGATGGGGTCGACCCACCGAGACCAGTACGCAAAGTACACGTTCTAGAAACGCTTGGATTTGATATGGACAGACGCATCAAGCGTTCAGCAATGCAGATAAGCAAGTGACGGTTAGACTATTTGTGGAAAAAAGCTGGGAACATATTGATACGATCGGATTAAGTACCGGCATAGGCAGCGGTACAAGGCAGATAGAGAAGTTGAAAGAGAGAGAGAGAGAGAGAGAGAGAGATTAATGAGATGTATACGAAAATGTTAGGATGAAAAATATTTAAAGCATAGCTGATTAAATCATGCAGGGTATGTGACTATTTGCCACCGCACGGTATGAGAGGGGATGCCATAAATAACCATCACTATCATCATCACCAAAAATGAATATCTACACATAGAATGCTAGAATGAAACGCATGTACAGCATTCCTGAATAATTCAAGCAGGCTAGGTGGCCAGTTTCCCCAGCCCTTTTCAAAGGCGACGCCATAAAAAAACATCAACAATTCGATTCAGTGGTTTTACGTGCCAGAATCACGATATGATTATGAGACACGCCGTAATGGGAGACTGCGGATTAATGTTGACTGCCTGATGTTCTTAAGCGTGCGCCCAATGCCCGGTACGCGGACGTTTCGAGTGCCCCCAGCAGCCTGCCTTATAGTCATTCCACTGTTTCTGCACCGTAAAACTCCAGAATGTATTGTTGTTATTATTATTATTTCTATTCGTCTTCTTATTGGTATCAAAACCCTGGAATTTATGTATTTTAACGATATCTGAGATATGACATTAGTACGATTGTAAATGCACCTAAAATCCAAGAAAATCAAGATTTCCAGTTAACGTTTCGTGACTAATCCTTTCAAAAGCTTTTGAAAAGCCTACGTAAATGCGTAGGCTTAATTTCTCCCGTCCCCCATGCTCTCAGATAAGCTGCTTCTGACAGATAAGTGCTGTCTCGGTCGAATAAACATTGCCTGAAGCCACATTGACAACTGGTTATTAAGCTATGACGATTGCCCAAACTTAGAGTGCACCCGTTTATAAGTTTTCTAGGCGCCTATTGTGGTTGTCCCAGCAAGAGCTGTTACCATCAGCTATAGGACTGACCACCCAACAACATCGACATCTGCTGAACTAGCTGCTCTTCGCGCTGCACTTTGTTTCGTTAATCGGGAGCCACCTCGACAATAGTCAAACTTCAGCGACTCAAAGGCAGCACTACAATCTGTGCTATCAGCTCTGCGTCGTGGGCCATTCGAACAGCTCGTATTCGATATTAGATGCCTACTCCATACATCACAGGAGAAAGGACACGACGTGACGTTTCAGTGGCTGCAAAGTCACTGCGGCGTCATAGGAAACGAAGACGCCGATAATGCCGCTCGGGCAGCTCTTGAAGACGCACAAGAAGAGGCCACACCACTTTCACGAGCCGACGCAGCTAGCAGACTTCGAGTGCTTGCACAAGAGATGACGCTCTCTCTATGGCGCACACCAAACAGCCAGACCAACCAGAGCAACCGCCAATACCACCTGCCCTCTTTGATGCATCTCTCTTTGCCAACGGGACTCCGCCGAAGAGAGGTCACTCTGCTTTATAGCTTACGGCTAGGGGTGGCTTTCACGAAGTATTACTCATTTCGCATTGGAATGGCCGACAACGCTCTCTGCAATGCCCGTCTTTGCGAGGAGACGCTGGAACACATTCTGTGCGACTGTCCTGAGTATAATGTTCAGAGACAGTCCCTGGCATCCGTTCTAGGGCACCTTGACACTAGACCCTTGTCCCTCGACACGATTGTCACATGCCGCCGACAGAAGACATCGCAGCTGAAGGCGACGAAGGGAATACTTCGGTTTTTGAAAGAGACGGGATTGAACAAGCGGCTGTGACAGTGATATCACGTACCACGCCAGAGTGATGGACTATAACGGACGATGTGTGTTTGCTGTGTTATGTGCTCTCTCTCTCTCTTAGGACTTGAGACTGACTCCAACCAAATAACTGAATTTTATTAGCCCGACGTTTCGGAGCCCATTCGGCTCTTTCTTCAGGGGGGTTGTTCTTCGGGGGTGGCGGTGTGCCGCTTTTAAAGCATCTTTTTTGAAGAAAAGAGGGGGGGGGGAACACGGGAGGTGGGGAGACACTTCACAGACGGAAAGGTGGGGGGGAACAAAAGGAAAGGGGGGGTGTGTTGTTGAGCGCTTCCATGGTGCTGGGATGACCGGTGCTGGGGGGAGTGCTCGCGACGGTGCCCTTGAGGGGGGGGGGGGAGGTTACAGGGTCGCGCCGACGTTCTGTGTTGGTGAAACAAGCGGGAGTCTATCTGGCTGTGCGTCCTTTTCTTCTTTTCGTCAGGTCGCCAAGGCCATGGACATACACCGAGGGTAGGTTGCCCTTCACGCGGTTTATGTTATTCCCCGTATTCTGAATGTGCCATGACTCCAGTAGTAGTCTCTTTCGCCAGTTCGTTTCTGTTTGAAAGATTTCAGTTTCCTTGAAAGCGATTTTGTGGTCGGCGTCTTCAGAGTGTTCCGCGACGGCGCTGCGAATACGGTTGAATGTCCTGACGTCGTTCTCGTGCTGTCTGATCCTTTCTTTTAGATTTTTGGTTTCCCCGATGTACGACGCCGGACAGTCGGCACAACTGATTTTGTAGACGACGCCTTGAGCTTTTTCTTTAGGTGGACGATCTTTTGGTTTAGGGAGGAGGATATTGAAAGTGTTTATTGGTTTGTGCGCCACTTTGAGGCCTCCTTTTTTTAATATTCGGCTGAGCGCTTCGCTGGTACCTCTGATGTACGGGATTGACACTCGCTTCTGGGGTTGGGAGAAGTCGACGGCTGAAGGTCCCGCATTTTGCTTCTTCTTTTTTGTTGTCTGGTTGTTTTTCGAATGAAGTCATCTGTGTAGCCATTCCTCTTAAGTTCGTTGAGAACCGTTCTCTTTTCTTTCTTTAGATCCGATTCCGATGAGGAATGAGTTTCGGCTCGTTTGAATAAAGAATTTACAACAGATGCCTTGTGGTTTGCCGGATGGTCGGATTGGAAATGAAGATAGCGGCCTGTGTGGGTTGGTTTTCGGTAGACTGAAAATTTTAAAATGCCGTCTTTTCGTGTAACTTGTACATCTAAGAATGGGAGTGATCCGTTCTGTTCGCGCTCATATGTGAACTGTATATCCGGGTCTATGGAGTTTAAGTGTTTCTGCAAGTTTTCGATTTGGCTCGTCTTCACGATGCAAAAACAATCATCCACGTACCTGAGGAAGACTTTTGGTTTCGGGGAAAAAGTATTTAAAGCTCTCTCCTCGATGCTCTCCGTAGTCAAGTTAGCCATGGCAACGGAAATTGAGGCCCCCATAGGAGTTCCTTTAACCTGTTTGTAGTAGCTGCCTCGGAAGGTGAAATAGGTATTGGACACGCAAAGTTCGAGAGGGCGGCAGATCTCGTCTACACTCAAAGGGGTTCTCTCACTGAGCATATCGTCACGTTCCAGTGCATCTCTAGTTGCGGAAACAGCCAACTTAATGGGTACTCTTGTGAACAGAGAGATTACATCAAAAGAGACCAGACATTCATCATGTTCGATACGGACTTTTGATGTGAGTTTGATGAAATTCTCGGAGTCGCGCACGTGCGATGCTGTCCTTCCGGTGAGTGGTGATATGATCTGATGCAAGTAAGTGGATAGTGATCGTAGTGGGGAACACGAAAAGTCTACGATTGGTCGTAAGGGGATTCCGGGTTTATGGAGTTTTGGCAAGCCGTAGAAAGCTGGGGCGGATCCGTTCCTACAGATTAATTTTAGGTAGAGGTTTCGAGAATTTGGGTGGTTGCGGAATATTTCAATCAGCGACTTGTTCAGCACCGACTGGGTTCTCGTAGTGGGGTCCTTCTTTAGTCTCTCGTAATCTTGGCTGTCAAGTAGGGCGGACGCCTTATCCTTGTAGTCCTTCATGTTCAAAACAACGGTTGAGTTCCGCTTGTCCGCCGGTAGGATCACTATGTTGTTATCTTCTTTCAGCGTTCTCACTGCTTTTATTTCGTCGGAAGTTAAGTTGCGTTCTTTTCTGCGGTTGTTATTGGACCTTATTATGCCGATTGCTTTCAGTCTGACCTGTTCCCGCACTTTAGGGTCTAGTTGCTGGATGCCGCTCTCAAGGGCGGGGATCATCTTGGGGAGGGGTGGGTTATCTGTCGTAACATTGAATTTTTGACCTTTTGCCAGGATTGAAGTTTCTTCGCTTGTGAGCTTCCTCGATGATAAATTGGTTACTGTGTGCTTGTTTAACACTCCTGTTTTCTCGTTTTCGTTGATTAGGGAAGAGAATTTCTTCTTCTGCATTTGACTGTGTTTCATTTCCTCTGAGGACGCTACGGCCTTTGCAAACGATTCAATTGATGAAAAGAGATGGGGTACCTGATGTTCAAGTTGTCTTCTGGCGAAGAACGCGTCGACTTCTTTCTTCCGGATCACCATGTGGCACTCATGTATCCGTACTGTCACCAATCTTTGCTGGGCCTTGTTGATGATGTCCCGGCCTTCCAGTGTGTTGATTGGTTGGCGTAGCTGGAGACTTCGTGGCACGACGTTTTTGTCCTTGCATTTCCGGGTGAAGTCTAGGTGTGTCTTGAAGGTGGATATTCCTTTCACTGCTTTTATATAGTTCTTTGCAAGTTGCACTGCCTCTAGCCCGAAGTCTGCACGTAAAGACTTGAAGCTAAACATTTCGACAGAATTGCCTGTCTGGTTGGGAAATTGATTAGGACTTCAGACTGACTCCAACCAAATAACTCCGAGAATTTCATCAAACTCACATCAAAAGTCCGTATCGAAGATGATGAATGTCTGGTCTCTTTTGATGTAATCTCTCTGTTCACAAGAGTACCCATTAAGTTGGCTGTTTCCGCAACTAGAGATGCACTGGAACGTGACGATATGCTCAGTGAGAGAACCCCTTTGAGTGTAGACGAGATCTGCCGCCTTCTCGAACTGTGCCTGTCCAATACCTATTTCACCTTCCGAGGCAGCTACTACAAACAGGTTAAAGGAACTCCTATGGGCGCCTCAATTTCCGTTGCCATGGCTAACTTGACTATGGAGAGCATCGAGGAGAGAGCTTTAAATACTTTTTCCCCGAAACCAAAAGTCTTCCTCAGGTACGTGGATGATTGTTTTTGCATCGTGAAGACGAGCCAAGTCGAAAACTTGCAGAAACACTTAAACTCCATAGACCCGGATATACAGTTCACATATGAGCGCGAACAGAACGGATCACTCCCATTCTTAGATGTACAAGTTACACGAAAAGACGGCATTTTAAAATTTTCAGTCTACCGAAAACCAACCCACACAGGCCGCTATCTTCATTTCCAATCCGACCATCCGGCAAACCACAAGGCATCTGTTGTAAATTCTTTATTCAAACAAGCCGAAACTCATTCCTCATCGGAATCGGATCTAAAGAAAGAAAAGAGAACGGTTCTCAACGAACTTAAGAGGAATGGCTACACAGATGACTTCATTCGAAAAACAACCAGACAACAAAAAAGAAGAAGCAAAATGCGGGACCTTCAGCCGTCGACTTCTCCCCAACCCCAGAAGCGAGTGTCCATCCCGTACATCAGAGGTACCAGCGAAGCGCTCAGCCGAATATTAAAAAAAGAAGGCCTCAAAGTGGCGCACAAACCAATAAACACTTTCAATATCCTCCTCCCTAAACCAAAAGATCGTCCACCTAAAGAAAAAGCTCAAGGCGTCGTCTACAAAATCAGTTGTGCCGACTGTCCGGCATCGTACATCGGGGAAACCAAAAATCTAAAAGAAAGGATCAGACAGCACGAGAACGACGTCAGGACATTCAACCGTATTCGCAGCGCCGTCGCGGAACACTCTGAAGACGCCGACCACAAAATCGCTTTCAAGGAAACTGAAATCCTTCAAACAGAAACGAACTGGCGAAAGAGACTACTACTGGAGTAATGGCACATTCAGAATACGGGGAATAACATAAACCGCGTGAAGGGCAACCTACCCTCGGTGTATGTCCATGGCTTTGGCGACCTGACGAAAAGAAGAAAAGGACGCACAGCCAGATAGACTGCCGCTTGTTTCACCAACACAGAACGTCGGCGCGACCCTGTAACCTCCCCCCCCCCCTCAAGGGCACCGTCGCGAGCACTCCCCCCAGCACCGGTCATCCCAGCACCATGGAAGCGCTCAACAACACACCCCCCTTTCGTTTTGTTCCCCCCCACCTTTCCGTCTGTGAAGTGTCTCCCCACCTCCCGTGTTCCCCCCCCCTCCTTTCTTCAAAAAAGATGCTTTAAAAGCCCGCCACCCCCGAAGAGCAACCCCCCTGAAGAAGGACCCGAATGGGCTCCGAAACGTCGGGCTAATAAAATTCAGTTATTTGGTTGGAGTCAGTCTCAAGTCCTAATCAATTTCCCAACCAGACAGGCAATTCTGTCGAAATGTTTAGCTTCAACTCTCTCTCTCTTCCTTCCCCATCTTTCAGCCCCCCCATCCCGCTCCCATATGTAGGGTAGCAAACCGGTTAAGGTAAACTGGTTAACCTCATTGCATTTCCTTCTCCACTTTTTCCTTCCTTAGGCGCCTATATTCTAATGGATGTATTGTCATAGCATGGTACTTAAGGGAAGTACTTTTATAAGAGCCTTTATTAATTACTGGGACTAAACATTCGCACATTATTTTTAAAAGTTTATTGTGAAGGCAGCAGTGGAATATAACTGCCAATATAGCGCTAAGAAGACAGATTGTTTGTTTGGCGGGATCGATCTGAAAGCAACAAATATCCCGCGGTCTGTCATTTTTGAAAGCAAAAAAAAAAGAAAAAAAAACATCTTACAACTTTTGTTCAATGGGTAGAAAATATGAAAGCACTGTGTGGGCTTACTGGATGGAGATAATCGAGCCTAGCATGAACGTGTTTACCAAGGACACAAATTAATCATTTAAACACTTACCTGAGTTTTTGCGAACGAGATTCCTGCCATTAAACAGCATTTAACTGCGTTTAAGCCTGTTGCGGGATCTGGGATTATATCATTATGTACCATTCATGTTCAATGCGCCGACGAGCAATAAATCGAACATATAGTATTTCTTCATCCTTTGTCAGATTCGACGTGAGCTTATTTTTGTACGGTTTTGAAAGCAGCAACATGATATATGCTTTGGATTTAAAAAAAAAAGAACGTTGATAGAGGTAGTATTTTAAAGCGAAGGTGTCTTTGTCTCTTCCTTCTCCTTTTACACAACTGCTGCTACTACTGTCGCTGTCTTACACGCCGCGTCAGGAGGTGGCCAAGAGCATGCATGGCAGGAGCGTGGAAGACAGGAAAAGTGACGCGACAAACTTGTTTGTACCTTTCCATTGCGTGCGCTACAACGCCATCTGGAGCTCCCTGGGCATTGCCTCAATAGCTTCTTGACGGCTGTAATTGCCCATGACCACCCGCGAGAGCGTTGAAGAAACTGCAGCGCTTATCTTTAGAGCAACGTATTCTGCAGTTTAGTGGGAGATAGATATAATGGTAGAAAGGATGTAGGTAGATGAGGCGAAAAACAGAGTAGAACAGATCTAGTCATGGAACGAGTGAATAAAAGCCTTAACACTCTTCGCTCGCACCTCCCATACATAGAGAGGGGGGGGGGCGGTGAGCACAGCAAGATAAACGAGATGTAAGAAGGCAAGGAAGCACTGCTACTAAACACCACAGCTGTCTCGGACAAACTGGATGAACGTAAGTTCCAGGTACAGCACGGTTACATCTCTCCTACTAATGACAAACAGACACCATGCAATTTTGTCAAGCGGAAAACGGACGCAGGGCGTGCGGATGCAATCCGCTATAGAGCACCATAGCGTCCATAGGCGACACTACGAAAACGGCCGGATGTCAAATAAATACTTCCGTGACCGGCGGGGTTGCTTTGCGACTATAGCGTTAGCTCAAGATTGCCGGTTCCGCCACTGTGGCGTGCCTGATAATCCGACTGTGGTTCTGAAACGTAAAACTCTATTATTACATTATTTCTTAGCATTTCAGCCACCATGCGAGGTGGCGTGAGAGGCAATGACAATGCTCACCTTCTAGGAAGTTATGAAGAACGGCGCAAAACAACACCTCCAGGACAACGTGTCTCGTGGTGTGTAGTGCGCAGACAAACAGCAGTGGGGCACACAAGGTAACGTTTACTTCACCGCTTTTGTATTGCACTGAACGGTGGAAAGTATTAAATATTCTTCGGCAAGATCACGGGCAATGTTCGTCGATGAAGCCAAACAGGAGCGAAAGCTACGCATACAACAATTTCCACAGTGCGTGGGATCCGCATGATTTTTTGTATATTGTTCAAACACTACAAGTTTACTGATGGCTTACGTGCTTTCCGAGAGTTAGTAAAACCCCCATATGCGAAGCACTCGATATATATGGGCTTAATTGTGGCAAATAAACATTCCTAGCTTTATAGGCGTCGCTTATGCGTTTTCATATGCATTTCATAAATGAAGAGGCTTAACGAACTTAGAGAGAAGGAAGAGTTATTTAATTTTTGACTCTCAGTCTTGCCGAAATGCCTACGCGAAAAAAAAAAATATCGTTCCAGCTGCTTAGTTAGAAACATGTGTAGTGGTACAATGCCGACCGCCACCAAACAGAACACTGGCCAATGTCAACCTTGCCTGATTAAAAACGAACGATTGCTTCTTTGGTAACGGTGGTCACACCATCTGGTTAAGCGAGGATGAACTGGCAGCGTGTAAACAAATAGAAAAGACATTTGATAAAGCTGTTGGCCCCGGCGAAGCGAAAAGCGCAGAATATTGTAGACATATCGTGACACCTCTGTTTTTCTATCCCGCATTTCATTGCTAAGTGGTTAAGCTAAGTGGCTAATATATATATATATATATATATATATATATATATATATATATATATATATATATATATATATATATATATACATACATATATATATATATATATATATATATATATATATATATATATATATACATATATATATATATATATATATATATATATATATATATATATATATATATATATATATATATATATATATATATATATATATACGAGTGCGACAAACAAAGCCTCGTACGCGATGCGCTGTAGGCGGCTTCGCACCAAGGGGCTGACACGTCGTCCGTTTTAATTTCATCCAGCCCACTGATTCCGGTTTCACAAAGTAGACAGGAGACAATTTCGCGGACCGTGCTGGCCGGCGCACGCGACGAGGACGAAACGGCGCCCAATGTGCGTGGGACGCGCGTCCTGCGAACCAGCTTTGTCTTCGTATCGCGTCCTAGCAGCCGTCTGCGACAGAGAGGAGGCCACCGTCGAGGTAACAACGGTAAGCTCTCGGTGTAGTCATTGATATCCGGTGCCCATGTGAGCTTGCTTCAGTACGGAAGAACACTGGAAAGGGTAAAACGAAGTACCGGCGCAAATGTAAATTTGTTAGAAGGGTGGTTGCCGAAAGAGGGACAGGCTTGGTCGCGAAGTGTTCTCCAACATTTTCGGACAGTCTCAGACTTGGATGAGCATTCTTAGCACGCGCGGATACAGAGTCAGGCGAGCTCGTCTGTCTTCATGATTTATTACTGGGCGTTTGAACCCGCAAGAAGGAGCTGTGTTGGAGTCGTCTGGAAAGTACGCGACGGGTGTTGCAGCGTTTTGCACACGTGACCCGGGCATGACTTCGTACTCCTTATCCGCCGCACGTTGCATATTTCGAAAACACTAGGGCGTCTGTTTTAACTTCTTGCCACCGCGTCGGATTGAGGCGAGCGCGCACTTGCCGCAAGCGCTACCTTTGTTTATTCCACTGCGCTCACGCCCCCGCCGTTCTTTTGTTCGATATCCTCGTAATTAGTGGCCTTGCTTGAACATATACATAATCTTTACTACTACTACTACCACTAATAATAATAATAATAATAATAATAATAGTAATAATAATACATTCCTTACTGGTGGATTTCGAGGGTACAAATGTGGACCTGCCCAAGTCAATAAATGGCCTGTGGTGCAGTGCCCGGTCGCAAGGGGGCAAGTATCAGAGAACACGCCACTGACGGTTCACATCACGAAATTACCTGGATTAGGGAACAGGCCGGAAGGCAGTCAATGATTGCAGTATTTGCAGCAATTAAAGGATAAGTAATTGCAATAAAGAAATATGAAAATTATGCTTGCTCGGGCGCTTTATGCGTTTTGGTGGCCAGAGTTTTCGTGAACAAGCACTGTCAATATACTGCATACACAAACAATAAGCTTTCTTTTTTCGCGATACTCACATAAGTTTATACAAGATACCCAAGAGCCACCGCTTTTGAAGACAAGTTCATTTGGATTAATCATCGGCAGGGCTTGCGTACCGATGTACTAAATTTTCTACTTCCTACTCTCGTAGCACAGAGTGCTCCAAGCTGGCGTCACCAGCTTATTTCGTAGAGAAACTTCTCTTCAGCTCCCATCGTCGTCGCTTCTCCTCTTTTTTTAGAGATGGGATGGCATAGATGTTTGCACTTAGAGAAAAGACTTTATGTACACAATATTTACACCGGCAGCTATTTACAGTGGGTATGACGTATCACCTCGACATAGCCGATACTGCATAACACTGTTTGTACGTCAAGACCCTTTGGTTACACTGGGTCCGGCGCCTTAACTCGGCAGAGTTGAAAGTGCAGAGCACCTTTCCTGCGCCCGGAACTGCCGTGAGAGGTCGGGAGCCAGGATTTAAGCCTTCAGTTGCTCCAACCGAATCCCCTCACGGCAAATCACGACACCCCAGTGACTTGATTAGGTCCACTGGGCTGTAACCCATTGGACACTCTCTCTCTCACCCTCTCCCTGCGTTCCTCGGAACATTCAGAGAGATAGAGGGAGAGAAAGCAACCACCAAACAATAAATAAACAAACAACCTCCCAACCGTCCTGCTCTACGACAAGTATGGTAATGTCTCCCGACATTTTGAAGAACACTTACGGGGAACGAACATCTGCGCCGCCCCGTCCTTGCACCTTAATTAAAACCATCGCGCACTGCGTGCCACAAAGGCCACCCCTGCCGAAGCGCTCCCACCGATTCACCATGCCGTCTTGTGCGTGTTTCGTCTCCTCCGGCGGGCCCATAAAACTAAGTGCAGAGATGAATTGTGTCTCCGATGCCAGCCTGTCTTTCAAGAGACCACGCATCGGGTCACCGATCCCTATGGCTTTAAGTTGCTCCTTTGTACCCCAGGCATGCCCATTGACGCCCTAATGACGCTTTGCCCGTGGTCTGTCCCAGGCAGGGCGCCTGCGTCCGCTTCCGGGCCAAAGAGCTCCAACGTTGCACCCTTTCCCACGTTTCTAGGCCGCACGTGCGACAGGTTAAGATGTGCCGAGGTGGCAACGCGGGCTCTCTGCCACCAAAGAGCGCCTGACTCACCGCCCAAGCGCCCAGCAGGTTTTTCTCTCGGCGAAGCCCGAAAACGGCGATCTACCAAAATTCTGGGGCGAAATCACCTCTCGGCCTCCATGCAGTTTGTCAACATCCTTTACAGGTATATTTGTTGTAAAATTTGGTACTCTGTACGCTCATTTCACCCTCAGAGGCACTATGTTCTCATTAAAACCCCCAAGAGACGCAGCTGACTACGTGTAAAAGTGGCAGGCCTGTTTTGGTTTTGCCAGACAACAGCAGGAGCGCGGCGGTTTTCAGCTCTGCTGAGCTTCTCGAAGGGCGTGCTACACGCAATCAGCTACGTCACTTGGGGCATTCGCCCTTCTCTCGCCTCCCAGTGCCAAATTAGCGTACTGATTACCTAATTTCTAAAGCACGTTTTAGAACACAGGCAGTCTAGAAAAACAAAAAATGAAATTGCCTTCAAATACCATTGTCGTCAGATGCCTGTTGCGAACGTATGCCATAATGATGAAACTAAAAATTTTAGTATTAGATTATTATGAAATTATTTATTCTACTACTTCGAAAAAGCGTGTCCGTGAAGGCGAACAACGCACCTGTGCAAGGAGCATTTGCATAGCTACCATTGTCTTTTAATCAAAATTAATAATAATAATAATAATAATAATAACCTTTATTCATAAAAACAAGTGGTACAAAGTTCCAAGGCATTAGGAAAAAAGTTGCTACGGAAGCAACTTGACTGGTCCTAATAACCAGAAGGTCCAAAAGGCAGCAGACAGCAAGGAGCGAGAAAAAAAATAAAAAGAAGAAAATGAAAGGAAAAGAGGAACAACGATAATGGAGAAAGGAAAGAGTAATGGCATGTAGTACATAGATCTCACTTAAACAATTTGCTTCACACATGAAACAGCTCAGGAAAAACAAACAATATAGTTATCTAGATACACAAAACTCTTAAGAAAAACATTAGGTACATGGTTAAACCCAATTAATTCTTGGGGCAATAGAAATTATACAGGTCTCTGCCAGAACAATTTCGTACATCGATGGACGCAGATCTGAGATTATTCAGCAGAGTGGGGAGAGTGTAACACGTCATTTGGTTACCATAGGTTGAACGCACATGCGGCACATACCAGTATTCCGGGGACCTGGTGTTATAACATGGGATGTTGTGTTTTAATCTAGCCAGAGATGAAACAAGGCTTAAGTTCTGTTTGGTTTCATTTAGGTATCCAAGAGCAAGGCGGTAGTTAAACATATCGCTGGCTTTAAGTACCCGAAGTTCTTTAAATAGGGGCTCAGATGGAGAGTCAAAGGGCATATTACTAATTACGCGAACAATTTTCTTTTGTATTACAAGCAAACGGTTAATATTTGTGACAGATGTGGTGCCCCAGATAAGGCAGCAATAATGAAGGTGGCTCGCAAATAAAGCATTATAAATTAACATTTTAATCTTCCGAGGCATGTAGCGAATAGCGAAAACGCGTCCAGTAATTTGGGAGAGTTTGACTGCAAGAAAATCAATATGATCGCTCCAACTCATATTTTCATCAAAAAAGACCCCGAGTGTTTTCACAGAAGGGACGAGTTCAATTTTAGAAGACCCTAACACCACGTCCCTATAAAGACAGATATTCTTATTCTTCGGTTGAAATAAAACTGCCTTTGTTTTTTCAGCCGATACCGATAGTTCTCTTGAGGTAGTGACTTACGAAAATTATAATACCGAAGACTGGCAAAATAAAAACAACAGTAAGCACTACAATTACACGCACAAAAAAATCAAGCTTGAGGAAAGGAATAGCACGCTGAAGTTGCTGAGATCGATAAGCCACGTTATCTGTAGTGCGATGTACTGGGAGCCGATCAACAGTTCGTGCGACTTACATGAAAAAAAATTGGAAGCTTATCAAAGTTAAGCCCAGTGGATGCTTCGCATCCACTGGGCTTAACCTTAGCGTATTCTTAGCGTTTGGAGGCATCTTGACCGCATACACGCCCGGCGCAAAGACGCTGGCGCGGTTGCGGGCACAGATCACATGATGTGACGTCACGTGATGACGTCACACCGGCTGCAGATGGGGCCTCATATCGCGCCGTCGGACGTCGCCCGGCGGAGGCCTCCACGCTTCGGTTCGCGCCATCGCGCGCGACGCGGCGGCGGCGCCAACATCGCTGCATCACGTGATATGTGACGTCACGCCAGGGTCAATGGTGGCCACCGCCGGGAGGCGACCGACGGCGCGATATGAGGCTCCATCTGCGGCCGGTGTGACGTCATGTCACGTGACCCATTTGAAGGTCACGACCGACGGCGCGATATGTAAGGTCCCTCTATAATTTCCAAGGTAGCGCCATCTGCCGCGCGCGCTACCAAGGAAGTTGCTGTAGCAGACGGCGCCCACGCTAAACCGCGGCGCCACGGCATTCGTGAGGTGAAAAAATATCTGCATACGCGCGAAAATAAAACCTTCTGGTGCCTGACTGTGGCGAAAAACGAAAGGAGGACCCGAACTGCTAAATTTAGTTCCTTAATTTCAAATAAGTGCTCCAAGAAAATAGCTCAAGAGAGCGTAATGAGGGCTTGATCGCCTCGATTCCGCGTGTTTACATTTCGTTCGTTTGCGCTCAATCGCCGCGCGAGCCTTGGTGATTGCTTACGCTTAATCCCGTATGCTCTGTGAAATCTTTTGCATGTAAGTGTGCTGCGTACACATAGCGGTTGCATTGAACCAAGAAGTCGTGTAAAAATGAAGGCTGACAGTCGCTTGGACCGGAAAACTTTCGACATAACGTCGCTCAAACGTGCGATTCTCAAAGTGCGCGACCCTCACGGCAACTAAACAACATCCTGTGTGTTTGTGGAAACGAGTGCGCCATCAGTCTTCTTGTCGTTGAGTGTGTCTGTCGTGTAGCGATTACACGACGACTGCTGTGTCTTGTGGTTCAATGCTACGAGCCAGTGCAACTGTCGTGACATGATGAAGAGGTGGTATGGATCGTGTCAGCGTGTCTCCTCGATCGTGTTCGGGCTGCCAGCGCGATCTGATCTCGCGGCACACCAACATCGAGCGTAGTGTTTGCGCGTGTGTGAATGTAATTGACTGTTCTCGTGAACCGTGCGACGTCGCCGAGTAAACTCGAATCATGACGCGCATTGTTGTGTTTATCCCTTTTCGCCTCCGTGCACCACTAAATCCCAGTAAGAATTAGAGGGCTCTTTACGAAACGCACGCGGATTGACCCAGCTATTACTGCACTGTGTTTTGCTGGCAATCCGCGTATCGCTTGTGGCATTTTTCTTATGTTCATTTGCAGTTGTGTGTTTTTCATCAGTAAAATGGCATTGCCGATTACTGAAACATCTTCGAGTGTAAGGGAAACTTGGAAGGAACAAGCTCGCAGCTGTATGTAATGTACTTTGGTAGGCTGTATTACGCTTTATTATTGGACGGTTAGTAGCTGTGGCTATGCACTATTCGTTTTTAAAAACAGAGTAATGCAGGCACTTAGCGATGTATTTATTCACATATGCAATGCACAAAATACGATTAGGATATTGGAAATCACATTTTGTATATGTTGTAAAGCGCAGTTAACAACGCGCGCACAAACATAGGAAAGTGTAAAAGTAGAATTCGCTGCTGAATTTTATTTTTTCATCGCACGTAACGCAATGCGGATATTTGTCAGCGAGTTAATGCGTTTCTGTCCCACTATTTACTTGCATGCTAGGTCATACTTCACTTGCTAAGTGAACGGGCTCGTAATGCACTAAATTCGGCAACCTCCACAAACTTCGGCCGTCAACATTCATGGGCGCGAATGAAATAATACTGCAGCTCTGCACACACAGGTCTATACTTTCTCTCGCACCTTCGTATCGCTCTACGTTACTTTCCTCGCATAGTCGTGCAGTTACCGACGGTTCCGTCTTTCCGTCCATTTCTATGCAACCAGAATTACCTTCTGGTTAGGTTTTGTTTGCTGCGCGGGATGCAAAATAACTTCTTGTCGTCCTCCGTCTGATCTCGGCACCCATCCGCACAGCAACAAGGCATTTCGGTCCTTCGCATCCTAGGTCATGCCGATCAACAGTATACAGCGGGCTCACAGCGAACTAAAATAAATAATCTCCACAAACTTCGGCCCTCAACATTCATGCACGCGAGTGAAATACTATCACCGCTCGACACACGCTCGTGCATACTTTCTATAGCACCTTTGTATCGTTGTGTGTTACTTGCCTCGCATAGTCGTGCTGTTACCGACGGTTCAAAGTCCGTCCGTGCAATTCTGTGTAACCATACTTTTCCTCTGGTTAGGTTCTGGTTGCCGCGCGCGATGCAAAATAACTTCTTGCCATCCTTCGTTCGGTTTCGGCACCCAACCGCACAGCAACAAGGCATTTCGGACCTCCAGGAACGAAATTATCGCAGCGATGTGCAAAGCACAACAGGCGAAACGCGCGCTCTTCGCCCGGCGCGCAGGAACTTTCATGGCGGCAAAGGGGCGGAGCAAGGTCACTTGTCACGGATCAGCCTATCGCAAGCGTTGTCGGCTAGATCAAAGCCTGGCGGTACTTTTAAATGATTGAGGGACTTTAGCGATATGAGGCCCCATCTGCAGCCTGTGTGACGTCATCACGTGACGCCATGTCACGTGACCCCGCTTTAGGGTCAATGGTGGGCACCGCCGGGCGTCGCGCGAAGGCCCGAAACCTACGTTAATATGCTTCGCATAATATTTTCTGATGCTGCGTAACACCGTTGGTGGCTGCAGCTTTAGCGGCTGCGGCGTTAAGCTGCTAAGCACGGGGCCACAGAATCGAATCCCGGGCACGGCGGCCGCATTTCGATGGGAGCGAAATGTGAAAGCACCCGTGTGTTTAGACTGAGGTGCACGTTAGAGAACCCTAGATGGTTCAGATTATTCCGGAGTCCTCCGCTACGACTTGCCTCGCAATCAGATCGTGATTTTAGCACGTGAAACCCCAGATTTTATTTTTTTCATGTTTTGTGTATACATCACCTAGTCATCATATGGTTACGTGATCGAAGGGTTAAGAACCGGAGACTATATAGAAAGTATACTTACAAAGGATCACTGCAGTGCTGGCTAGTTCGGCAGACAGCTCGAGAGCCAGAAAGCATTCGTCGTCTCCGTTGGGGCGCCCGCATGCATCCTCCGCAGGAAACACGCAATGTGCCTGTATCATTATGCCCGGCGGTAGAACCACCGTCTCCGTGCTTCGAAATATCGGTGAGAACAGGAGAGTAATATGGTTTGAGGCATGCAACATGCACAATGTCGGTGGAATTCGGGGCCGATGAGGCACTGTTACCGTCTGAGGCGATTTCGTACGTAACTGGAGTCACACCACGCAGCACTTGATATGGGCCTGTGTACCGAGACAGGAGTTTTTCTGACAGGCCAATGTGCCGAGTCGGGGTCCACAGGAGTACCAGAGATCCAGGCGAAAAGTGGACGTCTCTGTGTTGGCGACCGTACTAACGCCGTTTCTTCTGTACGGAAGTCAGGAGGCAAGCACGGGCAATTTCGCGTGCTTGGGCTGCCCTGGTGATGGCGTGAAGTGCATACGCGCTGGTCCATGCTGCGGCGAACGGAAGGGATGCTTCCAGTGGCAATGTGGGTTCTCGGCCGAACAGCGCAAAGAACGAGAATAACCGGGAGTGTCGTGACGCAAAGAATAATATGCCGAAAGACATAGGCTAGGGCAATGACTACCATACTGACCCTATCAGTATGGTGGGTCGAGACATATTTTGCAAGCATGTCTTTTAGGGTGCGATTCAGACGCTCCGTGAGACAATTATTACGTGGATGGTAAGACGCAGTGAGCTTGTGCTTGGTTGTGCACGACCGCAGGATGTCGGCGATGACTTCAGAAAGAAATGTCCGACCACGGTCAGTGAGCAGTTGCTGTTGAGCACCATGCTGGAGAACCTCGTCGCGTTAAATAATATCGGCGACATCTGTGGCGCAGCTTTTTGGAAGCGCTCTGGTGATGGCGTAGCGCGTGGCGTAATCTCTCGCCACAGGGACCCACTTGTTGCCAGATGTGGATAGAGAGAAAGGGCCAAGAAAGTCCAAGGCAAAGTGAGAGAATGGCTCCGAAGGAATGTCGAGCGCTTGAAAGCACCCGGCAGGGAACGTCGATGGTGTTTTTAGGCGCTGGCATGTGTCACACGCCGCAAAGTATTTCGGGACGTAGCAGGCAAGGGCTGGCCAAAAAAGCGTCGGCGAATCCGGTTATAGGTGCGGGAGATGCCGAGGTGACCTGCCACTGGTAAATCATGAAGTTCTTTGAGAAGAGCTAACTGGAGGTGCTTAGGAAGGACGACGAGTAGGGCAGGACCATCGGGGCGTACGTTGTGATTGTGTATTACACCATTTCAGAAAATAAACACGCGAAGGAACGAATCAGAAGGCAAAGATTCCAAGCCATCAATGATGGCGCGCAAACTGGCATCACGGGTTTGCCCACCGGCAACGTGTAGCACCTGAGAAACGGAGAAAACGCAAGCGTCGGCATCGAGGATAAGGTCGGCGGGTGCTTCGTTCACTGGATAGCGTGGTAAACAGTCTGCGTCTTAATGTAATCGGCCCGATTTGTACACTACTGCATATGACTATGCTTGCTGCCGCAGAGCCCAGTGACCAAGCCGGCCTGTAGGACCCTTGAGTGAGGAAAGCCAGTAGAGCGCGTGGTGGTCCCTAATGACAGAGAAGTGGGCGCCATACAAGTACGGGCGAAATTGGGAAACAGCCCAGACGAGAGCCAGGCATCCACAATCTGTAATCGAATAGTTGCGCTCCGCTGCTGTTAGGATACGGCTTATGTAGGCGATAACACGATCTTGACGTTGCTGGCGATGGGCTAAGCGGGCTCCGATACCGTGACCACTGGCATCGGTACGCACCTCTGTAGGAGAGAACAGGTCAAAGTGGGCCAGTGAGGTGGCTTGGTGAGAATCTTGGTGAGGTGGGCAAACGCGGCAGTTTGAGCGGGGCCACGCGTAAACGGCAAGTCCTTCTTGAGAAGATCAGTAAGTGTTCGGGCCAGCGGTGCGAAATCTTTAACGAAGCGCGAAATAGGAGCAGAGGCCTACAAAACTTCCGACGTCTTTGACAGACTGAGGTACAGGAAGCGACGTGACAGCACGAATTTTCTCTGGGTCTGGTTGAATACCCGACGCGTCGACGAGGTGGCCCAGCACTTTAGTCTGCTGACGACCGAAGTGACACGCGTACGAATCGTGGAGTAGCGGGCGTCAGAACCTTCCTTAGTCGACGACGGAGGTTACAGCTCATGGACACCTGGGATCCAGTATGTATTAACGCCGTCAAAAGGACATCCGTCGACCGGAACATAAAGTAAGTTCTGGTTCGTTGGGAACGTAAATGGAGGATCTCGACACGATAACAATAATGCAGCAATATTCATAAGTCAAAGTACATGAGCAGCACCTTAGAGAAGGAGCCTGAAATGAAACGAAACAACGCCATTTGGCTAAATATGAAGAAGACGATGCTTAAGTGTAAAATTTATATTCTCCCTCTTACAAGAACGGTGGCACCATGTGCACTACAGCCATACGAGAAATCAATGAGATATACTCGCGCATGTGCCCTGCTCGACATACGTAAAGCATATCTCCTGCTGCAGCGTTCTGTTTATTAAAACGCTTTTCATGACTACTTTCGCCATTCGCAACATTATTATACATCAAATTAGAAAGTGATGTCAGGCGTGGTTATACGTAGGTACGCTTCATTTTAGAATGGCCGTGCACACTGTAATGCCTGGTCTCAAATTATTTTCCTCAAGTCAAATTACGAGGTTTAGTTTAACTGTTGCCGCACATGGCACCACGAAGCACGGTCCAAGCCCTGCGTGAAGTAAACGGTGGTGTAAAATGAAGCTGCTGTCGGGCTTCGCCCTTCCTATGAGCTGATTCTAATTTGCGCTTTGCTCGGCGCCGCTGTAGCTCAATTGGTTATTATGCAAAATAGAAGTGAGGCGTGCAGACAGGACACAAGAGTAGAGAAGTGGACAACACGAACGCCGACTATCAACTGAAGGGAGCACTGAGGCGAAAAATGAAAGAAGACACAAAACTCATCTGCGCATGCTCAGGAATGGTAACACCACGTGTCAATCGGGTACACGTGCTTGTCCACGTGAGAGATAACTGTTAAGGCACTTATTCTCTTCCTTATGTAAAGTAATCGAAGGATGACTCACGCACGCACTTCCACCATTATAGATATGCCATGCCTCTACCATAAGACGCGTTTCTTCATTCTTATGCCTGTACAGTATCGCGCATTCATCTAACTCTGGCTTGCAGTTACAATCTCGGCAATGTAGCGAAAGATTAGAAGGCGATCCACCGGTTAACGACCTTTTGTGCTCCATTAGCCTCTGATTGATCCACCGTCCCGTTTGCCCTACGTAGAACTGGCCACAGCTAAGGGGAATTTGATAAACCACACCCATACGACATTAAGTAAAACTGTTGTTCTTATTGTGCTTCACTGGACAAATATCTGTTCGTTTTTTGCCTTTAACCCGCTCCTTTTAACGCGATAGCGTTAAGGAGCTCGTGTCGCAGAAAAGCCGGTGTCGTCGGCGTCGGTGTCGGGTGTCGGTGTCGGCGTTTGCGCCCGGCGTTGACCGTGAGCGATAAATCACGGCAGGCACTCCATAAATAAAAAGCAACTTCCAAGATGGGCTGGGTGGGAATCGAACCAGGGTCTCCGGAGTGTGAGACGGAGACGCTACCACTCAGCCACGATTTAGATGCTTCCGAAAGGTACAAACGCGCCTCTAGTGAATGCGGTGTTGCCTTCGAAACGAGCCGTGGAAAGTTATACTGCGGTGCATATCGGTAATTATGAACACGTAACTTACAGAAGTCGCAATTGCACGAGTAGCGAAGAGCGTTTCGCTGCATTTCTTCTGCGCTTTCCGCACACGGAGAGCCATCTTGCGGCAAACACAGAAGACCCCCTCCTCTCCATGTACGGCGCTGCCCCGACAGATGGCGCGCCACGCGCGCATTGGAGCTGTCGCGGCTCGGACTCTCTCCCCTGACAACGCTTCGCCTTGCTCCCTCTGTAGAATCAAGCGTCCTTCCTTTCTTTAGATCACTATCTCTCTATCTCTCTGCCCGTGCCGATCATGACGTTTGGCTGGCGTGCATCATTTCCCCCTCCGGGATACCGAGTTCTTTGGTTCGCTCCGCTTGCTCAGGCGCACGTTTCGTTGCTGCGCCGAACGCCGCGTTGCTCGACCATATGGCTCGACGCTCACCGCGTCCGATGCGGGGCGCCTCGTAAGTGATGGCTGCCCTTGTAGCCCATTGTGTTACACCCCTTGGCGGGTCGACGGGAACGCTGTCGCGTTCCACTCTTGAAGGCGAAGCTTAAGCGTCCTCCAATTTTTTTTTATTCTGTACGGCAGCGCATATCTTACCTAGCTTATTGGGAGCAGTGAAAGCAACATTAACATCATATCTACTAGCAACTTTTTTAAGCCTGTGCGACACTGAATGAATATACGGAATAGCCACTACTCTTTTTTTGTGATTACTGCTTTCTGTAATTACGTCCGTCCCTCTCGAAACCGACTTCTTTAGGCGCTCAGCGAAATAGAAGTGAGGCGTGCAGACAGGACACTCTTGTGTCCTGTCTGCACGCCTCACTTCTATTTTGCATAATGAATCCTTACCAACTAGCTCTGCTTTCTGTCGTTCTAAGCTCAATTGGTAGAGCATCGCACGCAAAATGCGAAGGCTGTGGGTTTGGTTCCCACCAGCGGCAACTTGTTTTTACATCCACATTAATTTTCATTAACGTATCGTTTCTTCATTTCATTTATTAGGCACAAGTAATTTCCCTATTTTGTCCTTGGTGTCCGTGTTTGTTGGCTTCTTATGATGTAAGGCTGAGACGAAGGGAAACAGAATCCGAAAATGCGTTTACATAATGGTCTGAACTTCTCTCTTACACATCTCCATTCTTCTATCAACAAACGTCAAACGCCATCTCCATCGAAGTGACATGTGCGCGTCGGCGTCTCACTCATCAATGTTCCTTGCATTTAGGGCAACGTTTGGGAGTGGCATATACTGCATAAATCACCAACATTACACGGCATTAAATTTGGTTCCTGCGCGGCACATCAGCATTATTAATAATATTGCGTAGGTTATGCGGTGCATTGAACTAAAATAAAGGAACGTGTGTGCACTGAATTAAGTTAAAAATGTTTAATTAAAAACTTCAGGAATGTTTCCCTGAACATGCAATGCCTGCCTGTGCTTTGAATATGCATAATTTACATGCGTTGTGCTTCTCTCAGCATATAACTAAATTTCAGCTTTTCAGGCAAAGTGCGCGTAACGCTGTTTTTCACAAGCGTATTGGGCCTGCTGTAATTTTTTTAGTCCTTCAATAATTCAGATTTACCAATATCCACCTTCGCTAATGAAGCCTTCCGGGGAAAAATATTGTTGTCACCGATTGCAGTGTCTTGAAGGATATTCGCTTTTCCCTGCAGCACACGTTCTGATGCAATGATAAATATGCGACCGCGGTGTGTCATGTCGCAGTCACCGCATTTGAATAAACGTATCAACGCATGCAACGACGTCCATAATGCACGCGTAAATTGCGGAAATTGCGTTCGGATGCAATTTGTGTTGAGTTTTATACTTCTTGCCACCATCCTCGATAAATTTGTTAGACATGAAATAAATAACATTTACACTTCGTGCTGTGAGTTTTATCAACAGTTGCCTATTTCTCAGTATGTCGTCTATTCAATATTTTTTTTAGCCCGACGAACATTATGCTTCCTAATGCCCCATTGGCTGCGCTTATTTTTTAATTGTATACCAATTCAAATTCAAATAGGGTAGTGAAATAGCGGTCATGGACTATGCACTGGAGTATGGTGCTTGTTTCAGTGGCCTTTCATATACGCAACAACGTTTAATTAGGGAAAGTGATGTTTAAGCCATGAAACGGTGTATATTGCTTTGGAATTCATCCATTCTCTATTTCAGATATCCGGTGGATGGACATAGCGAGCACTGAACTCTGGAAATCTGAGACACAGCTGTTTTACATGAAATAAATAACGTTGTATCACGCATCTTGTGTAGCCTAGATTGCGAAATGAAGCATATATTGCTACTAATTGTCTGTCTTTAAACAGCTTACCTGTAATGACTGAAGTTTCGCTTTTGACAACGTCCTTCTGAAATCGCGGTAACTAGTCGGTAGTATTTAGCGGCAGGTTTCTCCATAAGCAAGATACTTTTTTTCTCTCTCTCTCTTTACGCATCAGCTAGACCGCGGCTAGGCAAGGTCATGGCTTCAAATCCTAGCTACGACGGCGGCGTTCCCAAGCGGCGGGAATGCGAATACTACGCTCTACTGGACACGGCGCGATGACCCGTCTCTCGTTTTTCGCCCTTCCCTTCTACGTCGCTACGTGGCAGTCCTTTCGTGCCATTCTTCCTCCGAGGAAACATTAAAAGTCGCATGGAGCGAGGTCAGGTGCCCGCACCCCTTACTCACCTGAGACGTGCGACTTTTTAGGCCATCGAAACAGATGAGTTTCAATAATGTTTAGAAGATTGGAATCGCAGATTGGACAAAGGTATTAAGTGTAATGGAGAGTACCTTCAAGGTGATAAGCTTGCTTTGTCAAAAATAAATAAATACGTAGCCTTTTAAAGATAATTCTGGTTAATTCGTGGTACCCCCTCGTATACCTCATCAACTAGTTTATTCGTCTAGCGAAAATCTAGTGCGCATTAAGAAACCATGAATTTCAGAACTTTTTCGAAGCAGCCATCTACACTGTCTCTCACACTAAAATTCTGGCTTTGACACATAAGCCCGCTTTTCTTTTCATATAAAAAAGGGTGATCCTATAATTTCAAATGCAGTTGAAGGACATTGTCGTCGAGGAAAATCAGCTGACAGTTGGTTTATATAAAAATTAAACTTCCTTCCGCACAAATTTTACCATGTATACAACGCGCGTGAATCCATTCATTTTTTTTTTCGTCCACAAAACCAACGCTATGGGGGAAGCATGAGATTATAAAGAATGGGGTAGGACATAGGTTCACTGTGTGCTTATTCCTCCCCCAGTTTATATGTTAAGAGAAGTGTTGAAAACGGCCCTACAGTCACCTCAACTAAAAATACCAACACGGGGCTAGAAGACCGGTTATTTTCGGTATGAACGCAATGACGCAGAGGTATAGAATGAAGCTTTGAGCTAACTCTCATAGACTTCTAGACACATACATGAAATTTCATTGATATTAAGGCCACACCTTGCAGGTTTTATTTTGCGCTTATGAATTGTCAATACACTAAAGAATTCCATGGCATTGTTTAGAATAATTCGTATTCTGGAGTTCCATCTCTGAGTGGTTGGTTTAATCGCTGGTACCCTAGAATTTGAACGGTGGACTGTGTTTTCCATTCTCTGCGGCGCAACATCTCGCATGTCATTGCATGGAAAGTCAGGCGTCGGCCGCGGGAACGGATCGGCTCCTAATAGCCTATATAGCAATTAAAGTGTCATGTTTCTCTAAATTACGAGACTGTGACAGAATAGGTAGTAAACTACCTTCCTGGATGACATGTTTAGTAGAATGTGCTAGCAGCTACGTCAGCCACGGGTAATGAAATTCTCCTTCACAAGAGACTCGTTAGCAGTTTCAGGACACGTTCGTCATACGCCAGACAACCGCTGATAAAGCCTAACAATTAATATAAACCCACCTGGTCGGAAAGTAATGTTGTAGAAGATAAATGCAATACCCGCAGTCCACTACAAATAAAGGTAAATAAATTGAACATGGCCCCCGCGCAAGAATCGAAATATCGTTCTTTATACTTGGTGGTTGGCGCCACTGGTTAATATATTGCAGCGTGCTTCATCCTAACCAGGAAGGCTTCCGTCTCATCATGTACTTCATAAAATGTTCACTGCTTGTATTGAAGTTAGTGGCTTGCTTTGGACATTGGCTTGTGCAACGTTATCTGATAAGGCTGGTGAGTTCGAACGCAACCGCACGCCCTCAGTTTGCTCTCCTTTCTGCTCATTGGTGCTTTTTTCTGCATTGTCTGCCCTGCAGTATTGTTATCGAGCCCGCACTTTTTAAAAGCGAGTACTATGGCAGCCTAAGTTCCAGAGCGCCTACGATCGAAGACTGCCACCTGGTGTTTTAATTTGCCCACTGCACTCAAAAGCTGGCGAAAGTTCGAAACGCGCCGTCTAATTACGGAATTACGCCGCTAATGTGGATGAATGGGCAGCGTGCGCTATCCGATGGTGGTTTCACCTGCGCGTAATGGGCGCTTACTCTCAAATTTTTTCTTTTAATTCAGCTTTTTTTTTCTTCTATGCACTCTAGTCCTCGAAACGCGGTCTCCCAGGGCCCATTCTGTCCTCCTCAGGCGGATCGCCCTCTGCATGGGGTTAGGCACGGAACAAAATGGAGAAGTGTTGCGCAGATCAAGAACTGCTTATACGCTGGCTTCAGGACAGTAGAGTGCAATAGACGCGCGCTCAGCCCGCAGAGCTACTCGGAAAAAATCACCGCCAATGCGCTCCTGTGGAAGTAGTTCGTCAGCGAACCTGTACATACGTTGTGCCTGATGTTGGTCAGCTTGTCAAACTCTGATCCGATGATGCGCGCCCATTACGCACATATTTATCTTCCAAGTATGTGTGATACATGCACAAGAACATGTCTATATGACATTAACACTCGTTTCAGTGCAGTTTAAAAAACCTTTATTTTATTCATAGCTTTGAAGGTACTGTTATAACTGCTTTGTGATCACTGTGATACGCACACAAGTTTTCCGTTGTTATTAGAGAAATGTTTTTCGCCGAAGTTAAACCGATACATGACCCGTGTAACGTAGTTGGTTAAATCGGATCGTTGAAGTAACCGAGTTCACACTTTTCCATGCAGTACGCGAACCAGTACGCTTTGTTTCCAGTTTTGCGCTGTCTACGTTTATATCTCCGACGAGGACCACCGGGGAGGCAACGTAGTTTGATTAACGCGCAACTGCGCACCCCTCGTTGTCTATCATGTGGTTTCAGAGCATTTTTAACTTGTGCTCTTCGTGTTGAAACGAAAGCTGAGCTGTGCACTCGCTTCCCGTCTCCGCCTCACGGAGTTACAAGCCATTGCTTCTGGCACAGCAGTGCCGCCGGTATCGGCCGACTAGATTTTCTCTCGACGTGTAAGGAGACGAAAAAATCCCGGGATCCTAGTTACGGACCGCTTCGCCGTAAAAACTTTTCGCCCTTCAATTCTGGGCACTCAACCCACTAAAGTGTTCGGAATCAACAATTTTTCGTTAGACTAATTGAAGTGATGTTAATCTCTAATATACCATCAAAAGTTCCGTAGTAATAGGACGGTGTGCGAAACTGTCAAAGAATCTATTTATATCCGACACACAAATAGTTCAGCTGGACACAGCTGAACAATTGAATTTCTGTGGTTACATAAAAATATGTCCTGCACACATGAAAGTGGATGCGCGTTCAGTTTCGCCACGAAATGACGGGTAAGCGAAAGAGATCGCTATCTTGTTTTATGGAAAAAATTAATCCGGAGGTTATGGGCGGAATCAGCGCAATTCGAGTAGCAGTGATGCGCTAGCAGTTAGTCGCTATAGTGACACAACGTATTGCCATCGTTGAAACAACTTATGTATTACGCGTGTACTCCAGCGAGATTGGATATTCACGCTTCCCTAAGAACCCTCGGCGCCGTCATGCGCCGCAGCCACGAAGCCTGCGTATGGCGTCCGAAATGCGTGGCAAACCAGTGCGTTTAAACGCTCAGAAACGAGTCACGAGGGAACTGTGCGCCCCCGCGCTTCTTTCTGGGCACCCAATCTTGCGATACTGCCGAAAGGTCCGCGCGTGAGCTTTGAGCCGGGAAGCGTGGCGCGCCGGTGGCTAAGAGCGAGGAGGATTGTTCCCTCTCTCCGGAAGAGCTCGTGGTACACACCCTGTGATTCGAGTTGGTGAAGGGTTCATCGAATTGCGGCGCATACCCAGAGCAATCATGGCACCACACACTCTAAAGCATTGGCATAATAGGCGTTTATTGAAAAGTGGCACACATCCAGTGCTTTGTTAAACCTCAGATTGTGATGGGCAGCGAATCATCGTTAGACAAGAATATGCCTAATGTAGAAATCTTTCCGCCTGGTTTTACTGTCTATCGGAAAGATAGGCATGAACATGGCGGGGGAGCATTCGTTTTGATATCAAATGCATTGTCAAGTACACAAATTTTGTTTGAAAATAATTCTGAGTGTCTGGTGCCTTATGAAATTACCTAACGGAAACAATGTAGTGTACGGGACATTCTACCACCCACCCGGCAGCAGCGACTCATTCGAATTGCTGTCTGAGATGCTATCTCTTCTGCCTAATAGCGTATTTCTAAGGGGGTATTTCGATTTGCCAGACTTCAACTGGAATGCCGGATATGTGGCTGGTAATAGGTCCCGTACTTACACAGAGTTCGAAGAACTGCTCGGATTAAATGAATTGCACCAGTACGTACTGGAACCTACGCGAGAAAATGCAATTTTAGACTTAGTACTTTGCAATGAGCCGAACATAATATCAAAAGTTACTGTTTGGCCAGGTATTAGTGACCACAGGGCAGTTTTCATAGAACTTAACATACAGCGAGTACGGATGGCGCCAATCCGCAAAGAAAAGTGTACAGCTACGATAGAGGAGACTATGCTGCTATCAGGACCGAACTTGAAAATTTCTTTCCTACTTTTCAATATATGTCAAACGCACGCTGCCCGTTGACTTTGTGGTCAGCATTTTGATACAAAATACTTAAACGAGTCAAAATTCATGCTCCATGCAGGTACCTGCGGCAACGAAAAAAACAAAAACCTTGGTTTAACGCAGAAATACGCAAATTTGTAAGAAAAGCAAGGCTAACGTATAAAACGTTTTCTGCCGACACCAGTCTGGCAAATCAGAAACGCTTGCAAGAGATAAATAAGCTATTGAAAGCAACAATCAAGGGCGCTATAACGTAAAGCTATTCCAAACTTTTCTATTCCAATTCTGCTATCAGCCCTCCACGTTGGCCAAAAACTTTTTTCGACCACTACCCCTTCACTTGTCTGTCACGAGACGTCACGAAAATCGCGATACCTCCCCATCTGATATGATGTGTACACACTGATTATGCATGATTTGACAGAAAAAAGAAAAACAGTTATTTCTGATTCGACCCCTTTTCGCCATTAGCCTTCGGCTACTGGTAAAAAGTTTTCGGGCTGCACCCACTTCACCTGCCTGTCACGCGACGTCACAAAACCGCAAGAACTCACAGCGTCAAAGTGACGTGTACGCGATAAAGATGCATTAATATGCCGAACAAAACTGAATTTTCTTCGGAATAGCCGCAGGCTGCCCCGTTCCGAAAGGAATAGAAGATGGCTGCCGCCGATCGCTCAGACGCTGGCTACTCGCACCTGCCGGAGAGCATGGGTGTACTTGCGTATAACAAAACTTCTTGCGTGGCCGTGTAACGTTTTCGAGCACTTTCGGCACGTTTACACCCTCATTCTGTCAACTCTTCTTTGCTGAGGGTCCGTTTTAGCGTCATTCTTGAGCTTCCGTTGCATGCCGCCGCGATTTTCGACCAGCCACCGCAAGCTAAGTAAGGATAAGCCGACCAATCGTAGACGCCGGCACCACCCTCTTCATCCGGTTATCAACTTTCAGTGGAGTGGCTCGGCCCCATCGAATCCCTCTCCACTTGAGCGTTCTCCTCGCCTCTTGTCAGCCAATTAGATACGACAAGCGGCTCAGTGTAGGCAATGTTATTCGTTTTTCAAGCAAACAAAAGTGACCTCCTATGAACGAAGAGAGCGTTTGATTGGTCTGTTCAGACAAACCTGCGGGTGACCGCCCGGGGCTTGCGTTGGCGGTTACGTAAATTTGACGTCAGGAGATTGGAATAGAAACATTTTGGAATAGTTTTACGTTATACGGCCCCAGATCTGCCAAAGATACCTTCTTTGTTAAATTAAACAAGGACTTGTTAATTAGACAAGGACCGAATCACTGACTTGGCATAAACAGATTGACACTGTCATAGCAAAAGCAAATACGATGTTACATTTTATTCGCAGAAATGTTAAACAGGCAACACGCGAAGTTAAAGAAACTTTATAGTTCTTACATCTTAGAGCAATACTTGATTATGCTTGTGTGATATGGGATCCCTATCAAGAGAACCTCGTTAATAGACTGGAAAAACTACAGAACCAAACAGTAAGGTTTGTTTGCAATAATTACAGCTCGTACTTTAGCGCTTCCGAAATAAAGGCCACTTTAGGATGGGATCTACTACATATGCGTAGGCAGAAGTTAAGGCTTAAACTATTGCAGCCTATGTATAATAATCAGATGGGTATTAATCGCTATAACTATCTCCTGGAACCAGATTACATATCGGCTCACTGTTATAAAAACAAAAATATATCAGCCTATCACTGCAGAAGAAACACTTTTTACTACTCTTTTTCCCCAAATAAATTAGACAATGGAACAGTGTATCAAATGATATAGTAAATGTGTCAAATAACGAACTATTCTATTCTATGCTGTGACGGCGCTCTTGTAAAAGAAATGTATTTGTCATATATCTTGAAACCTGCTTGTTTCACATTACTTGTATGCCTTTCTCTAACAGCTATCGTAGTGCTTCTGTTTGTGAGTATATCTGTCCAAAAGCTTTTCTGCATTACTGGTTATATTTTCTTCCGCCCTACGCAATGCCTTTATGGCGATCTGGGTACTCTGCAAATAAATAAATAAATAAACAAATAAATAAATAAATAAGTAACCAAGAGTATGTAACTGGTCGCCGACCTACGTAAGGCGAGAGAGAAAGAAAAAGGAGAAAGGAAGCTTCAGGAGGTCACACCTGGTCTGCTACCTTACAGTGGGAGAGAGGAAAGCAGCAAGAAAAAGGAAAGAAAAGAAATAAGAAGTTATATGCAAGCACTCACGAAAGCGTTCACCACTTATTCAAAGGTGGTCGCTGAGCCCAGTCAGTAATGGTCGAAGAAGTGAGGCATATCAATTGCTACAGAGATACGAGTACGCCATATGAGAGGATTTGAACCACTTAATTACAGAAGTGCATGACACTGCTCGTTGCGACTTCTCCGCATTTGAGTTGAAAGAAGAGGGTCCCGCATTCGTGGGTGACGTACATTTCATTCCCAAAATTACAAGGCAGCGAGCTCAAAGCAATGCCGGAGCATGGCACCGAAAAGCAGTGATAAAAAAAGAAGTGCCAAGAAAACGGCGACCAATAAATCGAGTAGTGAGCATCCTAAAGAAAGAAGCACCGTGTGAATAGAAGATGGCCCCTGCATTCGTCAACACATGCCGGGACTTCATTAAAAACCATCTCTTATTCAGCGTCCTGGGGCGGCACAGGTGGGCTTCTTCTGTTCCCCGTTATACGGGCCCCTTTCAGAAACGTCGGCGACGCCTCGAGGGAGCTGTTTCGCCGCGGGTTAAGGCATCCGCCAGAAACACGAGGAGCGGCCGCTCATACATGACTTAGGACAGCGCGAGTGGGACCCCGCTGGCGCATAATCATTATTTAACGAGCCCGCAGAAGCACCTCGCTCCTCGAAGAAGCGGCCTCTTCCTTCGAGAAGCGTGGCGCCCACGTACCGCTGTTAGAGCTAGTGACCCGACGTCGGCGAGCTGATTATGGAATGCGTGGGCCAGTGCAGTGTCCTAGGAAAAGGCCGTGCTTTGCTGTGGGGCCCCGCATGACCTTTCAGAGGCTAGTCAGGGCGGTGGACGCAGTGCGGCTACGCGGATCACATGCACTTGCCGCCATGATTGACACAAGCGGGTGAGTTTGACATCACTAGCTGAACTTCACAACATGCAGAGCACAAAGACAACTTTCGTGCCTTCGGCTTTTAGGCACGCGCAAACTGTAGTGCTGTGGCCCAGTGGCTCCAAGGAATGATGAGCGAGCATAGCTGGCTTGCTTTAGCATTTGAGTAGATTAATATGAATCAACCGAGTAAGTGTCATTATACTTGTGCAACAATCTTGGTGTTCTTTGGCATTGGCCGGTCGTCTTCACTAATTGTTTGTCAAGCACTAGGAATCGCGGAAATTTGCACTTTCTAACTAGTCTAGTGCAAGCACTCTTCAGAATACGGGCCAAAGAGTGCGAGAAGCATGCTTATGTCTGGATAAAATTCAGCCGCATGAGGATACAATCATTCTGAACCAGTAAACGAAGATACCTGGAAAACCGGAAAGAAAATAGACTTCAGGCATCGCTAACTGCTTCAAGCCCAACCAAGTGAGTACCCGACTGAGTGAACGTGAAATCTTACTGATTTCTGATACTATAAATAATAATGAACGAAACGAAGTAGACTGAAGGGACTACATTTTCGATATACCACTACGGCATTTTCACGATTGTGCTGACTGACAGTGTGAAGCGAAATTTATCGACCCTGTCATCCGCTGTGGCCTAACATGTCATTTCCTGCGGCCCTGTCCAGACCACAAAACCCCGATGTCAGGTCCCATTGGGCTGCTACAAGTTATCTCATGCCCAACAGCGGCCTTTGGGGTTATCGGCATTGAGCTTTACTGCCCTCTTTCTCTCAATATGAGCGGCCATCGTTGGATTCTAACAGCCGTTGAACATTTGGCCCGGTATATTGAGACTGCTCCCCTGCACTCCGGCAGCTCTTTAGAATAGCTTTTTTTTGCGATATCTTCCCCCTTTACTGCGCTCCGCACGTTGTCGTTAGAGACCATTGCGAGTCCTTGTTTCAAGCACATTCATTGAAGTTCTTCGTGCCTCTAACATAGTTCACAAAACGACCTTGAGATATCCTACCGAGACCAACGGCTGTCAAGCCATTAGATTTTGAAGTGTTTCTTACCTACACTATCCCATATGATTTCCAGGCATATCGAGCCCGGTCACCCAAATCGGGACACTGTCCTGCTTGCCACGTTGGCTTACAAGTTCACAGCGTCGCCATACAGCGTGCGGCCGGCTGTTCTATGCTTGTTTCTTGTTTACTAACAATCCACTTCTTTTGCCCTCAATGTAGCTTTGTTTGTCTGGTTACCACCCACATGCCCTTCTTGCGAACTAAACGTTGCCTAAACTTGAGACTAAACATTGCCGCCAACTCACCCACAGTAATACACGATGTTGCCAAGAAGACGTTCAACTCATTTATCACTCTACACATTGCGTTGTTTCCTGCCGCACCGGTGTCGAAGTGCTACACTAGACGCCCACCAGCTCGTCTAGTTTCCGTGAAATATTCGTCAACCATTTTCTAGGCACCTGGGCGACAGGGTGAGGAGGGTAGGAACGCACGTCTCCTTCTCCACCTAGGAGAGACTCTCCCCCTCACCGCAAATAAAGCTCTATGGTGGCGCATCCCCGTCGCTACACGCAAAAGGGGTGCATGTGGCGCATTAGCTTTAGAGAAAAGTAAGTATACAAGTGAATGTGGGTGAGCGAGAAAAGAAAGGAATTATCTGCAGAGAGGGCTGGGCCACAGTTTGGGCCAACAAAGCATTCATGACGTCTGGGACGGACGGAGACCGGAGGAGAGGCTTCCGTCTACAAAACGCTCCTGCGTCGCCCACGCCGGTTTGGGGGTGAGCCAACTTGCAATTTGTGGCCTGGCCAAATGAAATTTGTGGGTGAGATAGCATCTTTTTCGGGGTGGGACAACTTCTATTTGGAGGTGGGGAAATTGAAATTTTGGGCTGTACTTACAACTAGATAACTCCAGTGGAGTTTCTGCATTCTTTTTTTTTTCGGCTAGTCAGTGGGTGAAAGTACTTTCTTTGAAATTTGGTTTCTCGTGCATTGGCAGAAAATTTTGCAAATGGTTTATAGATTTGCGTTCAGGCAGGAAAGGCAAAAAAAAAAATTCTTGCTTTTCTTTAGGTATGGACACTAGAGGAAAAAGGTGCGCGGTGTGTCGAAGGCGATGAAACGCAGGTGCGGCAGAGCGTCCACACCAACTGGCGGTTGTGCGCTGTGGCAGTCCTTTGACATAGTGAAGGTATTGCCTCCCCTCGTTAGAGTGCGCTACGACCATGTACTCTAGTCTATCCATCAAGCCAGATGAACGCGAGTGTAAAATGAGCCTTCTCGCGAGTCCAGCTGACACCGGTTGCTCTGCGCACGTGACTGAAGCTCTCGTTCTCATTGGTCTGCTCTGTCTGTGGCGCACGGCCATGCCGCGAAAAATAGCTCGAAGACCCATCTTTTCTGCGGTAGATGCCGTTGTATGGGATTTTTCTCAAGTGTGACCGTGCCTCTAAACACATAACGTAACTCTTCTGAGAGGCACAAGTGCAAAGCAGGAGCACGAGCAAGGAGACAGAAGGCCTATCGTTTCTCTCGGAGCTACCTACTCGCCTGTGTGCCTCTGCGAACTGCGTAGGCGGGAACGGCATCCGACGCCGTATATCTGACAATGGCGCCGCCTTCAAGTAACTCTGCTTGGGTTCGCCTACATCATCGATTCTCCAGCGTGATCAACTAATGATAGGTGCAGCGGGGTGAGGGCTACAGAGAGAACTGACGTACCGCGAAGCTATGATTTTCAGTTCCATTCAAGTATCTTTTGAGCGAAGCAGGGCACCAAGTCAATCAGCGGCTGAACATAAGGGGGACAAATTTGAATTGCTTTACGCTGTCGATGTTTTAGCACATAGCTTCGCCACGGTGTTTATTTTTCAGTCACATAGCATTTTCGCAACATAGGAAGCCTGATTCCGTATTTTTTTTCAGAAACACGCACGATGGAGCGACAATGGTATAAGTTCATCGCTATGGGAACGTAAATGCTGTTTTTTTTTATATGGCTCTACTTCTAAACAAACTTTTGTCGTCTTTATTTTTTTGCCAAAGAAAACGTGCTGCGCCTTCTCTTCGCCCCCCCCCCCTTACCACCCGGCCTGAATATATGAGATGAAGGAGGTGTTTTAGACTGCTTTAGACTGCTGCTGTGTTTTTCTTTTTTGCCAAAGGCTAATGTTTCTTCTCCTTCGCCACGCACACCCACACACACTTATATATATATATATATATATATATATATATATATATATATATATATATATATATTTATTTATTTATTTATGTGCGATCGTTACTGCGTCGTTCTCCTGTTTTTTTTTTGCCACCGTAAGAACTTGCTCCCCCCTCCCCCCCCCCCAGGTAAGAGTTTGCTGGCTTCGTTAGTATTGCAGCAGGGAAAGTTACTAACGCAGCTCCAATTAGATTTTGTTCTTTAGTGTCCCTGTTACCCACCCAATTGAAAATTTGCCTGCGCGTCGGTCCTATAGCACGCCTCCCCAAGATCTCTGAACTTCAGATAGGTGAATTTTTCAATTTTCTAGCGACCCCGAGAGAACATTCAAATATCGTTTACGAGTGCTTCTAATTGTAGTGAAAACTTCGCTGTAAATGTTACGTACTTCTTAGGCTAGTCCTGAAATTCTGTAACTATTTCTTATAGGCACATTTCAACTTGACTACTTAAACTGTAGAGCGCTCAACTGAACAAAAGTGGTGTAATAACATCCAGCGGACGGTGCTTTTGTGCCACCGGCATGATTCCTGCGTCATACAAGCGGCCGGCGGCGCCCAAAAATCTTTCATTCCTCTGAGGTGGAGAGCACGCAGAATTACCGCTCAGCAATAAAAGAGGGAAGAAGAAAGTGGCACTTTCGCCCGAAAGGCGAAGCATCGAATGCAATAGCAAATTATTAGACAGTAATGCGAAGTAGGGTCACTAGGTTTATTCGCTACATTAACTGCTATAAACAATCGCTTACTAAATAAATCAATAAGCACGTTGTCACGCGTGCACAGGCAAACACGAACACATCTCACTCGATGACCGCGAATGCTCGCTGTCAGAATGCTTTTGTGATGAGCGCCAGTAGGGGCGAGCAAGTTCCCGTTCGTGCTGGCTCTCGAACTAGCCGCGAGAGAACACAGCGCACACGAAGCCATCAGCTATCTAGGATCGGCCAGCCTTCGAAGCCACTGCAGATTACCTCGAAGATAGGATGCGCGTGGCCACGCGCATCCTATGTTGGAGGTAATCTGCAGGGGCTTCGAAGGCTCGCGGATTTTTTATGTTTATTTATTTATTAACATTACCCCTAAGGGCCTTCACACGAGGGTATTACATAGGGCGGGGGGCACAAACATGAAATATACACAAGAAATAAAACTGCATCGAATAAACATACACACAAGGAACATAAAATAAATAGATATGAACAAGGGGTATATGCACTTCATCATGCACTTCGTCATGATTCTAGATAGCGCAGCCGTGACCGGAATAAAAGCGGAGACGCTCCCCTCCCCCCCCCCTTCCCCTCATAGCTTCCACAAAACTCCTGGCTCCAGCCCTCGCGCGCATGAGTAGCCGCCGCGCAGAGCCTTCTCTTCTCTAGCTCGCGGGCTTTTTCTCGCACCTACAGCACGTGCACCGCAGGGACGAGCTTATCTCGCTTACCTCACGGCGACGGCGAGAATTCGCTTGGAGTATCCATATAATTCAGAAAAAAAGAAATTCACGCGATCAGCATCCGCCTATACGGCGTGCACAAAGGGAACTGGAAACATCACCAGTTGCTCAGGCAGCTGCCCGCTTTCGCTATGCCTGAGATCTGTGGAACCATTGCTCTACCAGTTCTGTAAACCAGTTCTTCATGACCAACCCACGCGACAGCTGAAAATACCTCATCTACACTACGCGGACCTCGACAAGGCCCTATGTTTTGCCGTGAGCTTTAATTTCGTGTCCAAAAAAATGTAAGTACAATATTCATGTAAACAGCGTTTGCCGCCATGGTTCGATTTTGCATCGTTATGTGGTTGGACATTGACACATATAAAAAAACGAGACACCCCACATGAACACATTGTGCAAGAATTCTGCGCTGTTCAGGACAAACCTCAAAATTACATGAAATTTTACACTGATGGCGCTAAATCACAAGAACACGTGGATGTGGGTACCGTAGCGGAAAATTGGGAAACAAGTATTCAATTACCACAGCATGCCTCTGTCTACACAGCCGAAGCCTACGCAATGTGGACTGCAGTTAAAACACCATCGTTCAGAAACGCCAAAACACAGTAATAGACACTGATTCATTAAGCACACTAAAGGCTCTACACGTGAAATTCAAATGTGAACCCCTCTTAGGGGATATTTGAACATGGTAACCACAAAGAAATATGGCAGATCAATTAGGTTTTGCTGGGCACCAAGCCATGTTGCGATACCGGGTAATGAAGCAATGAATAGATGCCCATCAATCGCAGGGTACAAAGACATAACAAACACAACACTTCTGTATAAAGATAATATCAATGCGATTCGGAATTCCTTGACGTAAAAATGGCAACACAAACGGGACTACTGTTTAAACGACAAACTACATCTTATTAAACTTGTAACTGGCGAGTCAGTTAAGTCATGCAGTCACCAGCAGCGTTTCTATGAGGTGATCTTGTGTCGGCTTCGGATTGGACACCACACATCTGGCGCACAATTTTCTCCTTCGAAAAGAAAACCCGCGAAGTTGCGGAAACCCTTAATGTCATTCGCATCATAATGACATGTGCACACATCGACGCGCAGAGATGAAAGTTTTTACATAACCTGTCTAATTTACATATACCATTGCACCTTGCCCTATTACTGGCAGGTGGCCCGCTAGTGCCATTTACTAACCTGTTGGACTTTTTAGAGAAAACTGATTTACACTAACTAAAACGCAACGCAGGTTTACCTGCTTTAACGTTGATTTTTTTTTTGTTGTGTGACTGGTGCAGCACGACCTGAGCAGCTTTTGCGCCATTGAACCCCACATAATCAACCAACTAACCAATATTCAAGTAAACAGAAAGGCAATAATAAATGAAGGGCTGCATATTTATAATCGACCGAGACCGTAAAGCATCATTCTCGAATTTTTATGATACTTACGTCACACGTAGAGAGACAGGGAGAGAAGGGAAGAAGGAAAGGCAGGGAGGTTAAGCAGACTGAGTCCAGTTTACTACCCTACACGCGGGGAGCGGAAAGGGAGTGAAAGAGAGAGAGAGAGAAAACATGAGCCTATAGCGCACTTGCACATATACTAAGCTAGGTGCAGAATGTCTACAGTCGGACACTCAAGTCTGTTGTCTTCAGGTAATGAAGAAGTGCTCGCACTGCTTTCTGGGCTAATGAAGTGTGAGGCCTGGCTCCCAAGGCCTTTGCTTCTGTAAATGGCCTGTCATCCAGTCTATTCAAAGCACAATGGAGAGTCTGGCGTTGGTTGTCAAAGCGAGAACAGTGACACAAAAGATGACTGGTGGTCTCTTCACACTCGCACGTAGCACACAATGGTGAGTCCGCTATTCCAATACGTTAGTTGAAGGAGTTGGTGAATGCTACTCCTACCCACAGCCGACACAGCAGTGTTGCGTCACGTCGTGAAAGGTTTGCTGGTAACTTAAGTTTGAGTGATGGGTCGAGGCTGTATAAACGACACTTAGAGTTCTATGATGTATGCCAGTAACATAACTTGATTGTACGAGCGAGACTGCAAACACGTAGGTTAGCCCAGTAGTGTATGCTAAAACTTAATATTCGAATAAATCCCTTAAATGTCGCCTTTGATAACTGTAACATTCTAATAATCTTTACGTAAATGTAACTTAAAGTGTACTATTCTGTGACTTGATTTTGTTATTCAGAGCATCATTGTTTTACAGTTGTGCATTGAACCTTTTCATTTATTTCCATTTACATGTTTGGATGTTTTTACTGTTCGGTATATAAAACATGCATTGTATGTGTAACCATATGACCACCTGCTATGGTCTCGATATGAGACAGGCAGTATTGGAAATAATAATAATAATAATAATAATAATAATAATAATAATAATAATAATAATAATAATAATAATAATAATAATAATAATAATAATAATAATAATAATAATAATAATTCTGTCGCCTGTGTTAAATGTCGCCGTTCAAATTGACTTTAGTAATATTATTGTTTGGCGCTGGGATATGGCACCTGGAACCCAACATTACTAAATGAAAGGCAATGAAGACGTCACGAGACCGATCTTGTTGTCCGTATTACTTATACCTTCTCACTTGATTCCATTTCTTCCTACAAGTATATTGCAGTGCACATTATTACCAACCTCCCATGGGAACTGCACATCGATCATGTAAAGTCCATGACTAACCGGATTCTCGGCTATTGAAACAGATAACATTTCTCTCAGCCCATCGTTCATGAAAAATCAGCTGTAGATAACGTACATCTGATTTAACTTAGAATATGTAGTATGCAAACAAGAGATGAGGCGTGCAGAAAGGACACAAGAGCAAAGAAGTGGAGAGAGAGAGAGAGAGAGAAAAACATTTATTCGGACCATCGAGGTGGTTGCTCTTGAGGTCGAGTGGGTGGGGTCCTCATTCCAGGACTCCACTGGCCGTGGCTGCTCGACGTACTTGCTGGACGAGAGCTTCTTGTCCCGCCAGGGTATCGCCGGTCAGCTGTACCTCCCACCGCTCAAACGACGTGCTAGGCGTCTTTAAGTGTTGAGGTTTGCCCTCGCACCCCCACGAGATATGAAAGAGTGTAGGGCGTGTGTTGCCGCACCAGGGGCAGATGCCGCGATATGTATGTGGGAACATTTTACTGTATCTGTGTAGGTTTGGAAATGTGTTGGTCTGTGTAAGTCGGAGAGCTACGGCATCTTCAGTGCTGAGCTTTTTGTGAGGCGGGGGATAAATCCTGCGGTTGAGTCGCTGGATCTCCAGTCGGTCGCAATAATTGGATGGCAGGGGCATAAAGGTAAAGGGTGGGGATTGATGCGGCGATTGGTCTTGCCCCGCTCGGTTGATGAGCGCTCGAGCTAGGGCGTTCGCCCTTTCGTTCCCCTCCAGACCCGCGTGCCCCGGCGTCCACGTGATTTGATGGTATTCGTGCAGCCTCGGGCCTAGAATCTGAGCCGCCAGCAGCGGTGTCCGTCCGTTCGTAAAGTTACGGCAGGCCTGTTGCGAGTCCGTAACGACATGGACTTCCCTGTCTACCCTGTCTTCTTGCTTTATTACCAGCGCCGCGGCTATGGTCTCAGCCGCAGCTGGGGTCTCTGCCCTCACGGAGGCCGCGAGAGTCAAGGAGTTGTCTCTCCCGTTCACGGCGGCTACCGCGAAGAGGCCCCCCACAGGGTACGCCGCCACGTCCACGTACGTTACGTACGGGTCACCCTGGAATTGTCGGCGCTGTCTGTCGACGCGAGCCTTGCGTCGTCCTTTATGGAGTTCATGACTCATGTGCTTCGGTATCGGGTTCGCCTTGATCTTGCCTCTGACCTCAGGCGGGAGTGATCGTTGCCTATCGAGGGCACGGAGCTCCGTTGCCGTTCCGGTCCGGTGGAGGATGGCTCTGCCCGCCGCCGTGTTCTGTAGTCGGGCCTTTTGCGAAGCCATAACCGCGTCCGACAGCTCAGCGAAGGTGTTGTAGATCCCGAGGGCCGCTAACTTCTCGTTTGAGGTGGTGACAGGAAGACCCAGAGCCGTTTTGTACGCGCCTCTGATGATGGCATCGACTTGTTCTTGGTCGCGTTTGTTTAGCGAGTGATGGTGATACGGCATGCTATACGTTATTCTGCTGATCACCAAAGCCTGGACGAGACGAATCGTGTCCTCTTCTCGCATGCCCTTGCGGCTTCTTGTAATTCGTTTTATAATCCGCGAGATCTGGTTGGTGGCAGACCTTAGGGTTTGGATGGTGTGGGAGGCTTTCAGGTTACTCTGGATCCAAAAACCCAGAATCCTAATCTTATTGCCTTCCGTTATCTTCTGGCCCTCAAGATAGAGGTCGATAGGGCCGGGGGACTTGTAGATTCCTCCTCCGTGCACCCGGATCACCTCAGACTTTTCGGGCGCACAACGCATCCCGCTCGCTGCCGCAAATCTCTCCACAGCCGTCGCGGCCTCTTGAAGGGTCGCCTCTTTTTGTGCTAGGGAGCCCTTGGTGGCCCAGAGCGTGATGTCGTCTGCGTACAGGGCGTAACCTAGGTCGGGGATCTTCTGCAGCTCTTTGGTCAGCGCTAGCATCGCGACATTGAAGAGAATCGGGGAGATTATCGCCCCCTGCGGTGTTCCTTTGTTAGGCACGTCGATCGTATCCGATCGAGTCTTGCCTATTCCGATGGTTGCCGTCCGGCCCGTCAGGAACGATTTAACGTAATTAAAGATGCGCTCCCCGCAGCTGATGTCGTTCAGTCCCTTGAGAATGGCCTCGTGGGAGATGTTATCGAAGGCCCCTTTTAGGTCGAGTGCGAGCAGGAGGTGTTCTCCTCCCTTCGGTATGCCCTTGAGAACTTCTTCCCTTAGGATTAGGAATGCATCTTGAGCAGAAAGTCCCTGCCTGAAGCCAAGCATGGTGTGCGGGAAGAGGTCACCGTCCTCTATGTAATGTTGGAGGCGGCTTTCTATGACCCTCTCGTACAGCTTGCCGAGGCACGAAGTCAGCGAGATGGGACGCAGGGCGTCGATCGCGGGCTTCTTGCCGGGTTTGGGAATGGTCACGATTTCCGCGTGTTTCCACTCGTTTGGTACGTGGCCCTTGCTCCAGACTTCCTCGTTGAGGTATTCGGTCAAGTCCTGGATGTGCATCGGGCTCAGGTTTCTAATCATGGCATTGGTGATTTTGTCAACTCCGGGAGCTGTGTTGCGCTGTGAGGCTCGTGCCGCGGCATACACCTCTTCCTCCGTGATGGGAGCGTCCAGTTCTGGTCTTGGTTCTCCTTCATATTTTAGGAGGCAGGGTTGTATGGGGTCGCTACCCAGGTATCTGGTTTTTAGGGTGTCAATCAAATCCTGGTCGTTTCCGGGGAACTTGTAAGCGATTTCTAGAAGCGTCCGACTGGTTGTCGATGTCGCCTTGTCGGGCTCGATCAGGCAGCGTAGGATGGCGCAGGTCTGCGCCGTATTCAGGGTACCCTTGAGCGAGGTGCAAAACTGTACCCAATTTTGCTGCGTCAGCTCGTTTGCGTAATTTCTGGCCTCGTCTGTTATTCTCTCGATACGAAGACGTAGCTTCCGGTTGAACCGCTGTCGCTTCCACCGTTTGAGGAGGCCCTCACGGGCTTCCCACAGGTGTAAGAGCCGGCGGTCGACTTCGGGCGTCTCGACCGTGCGCTTGATGGTTTTAGTGGTTTGGATGTGGGCGTCCCGGAGGTGCTGCATCCATTCCGCCATGTCTGTTATACCGTTTTCGGGCGGGGGGTACTGCCTGAATGCCTCCCAGTCCGTTAGCCTAATTTCGCCAATTGTTCTCTTGAGTTTCGGCGTGGATACCGAGATGCTGAGGATATAGTGATCGCTGCCCAATGTTTCGCCCAGGTGCGCCCATGAGTATTCCCTTACGTTTTTGACAAATGACAGGTCCGGAAACGTGTCTCGACTTACACTGTTGCCCAGTCGGGTTGGTTGGAGGAGGTTGGTTATCAATTCGAGGCCCATTTGGTCAACCGCATCGAGGAGCGACCTTCCCTTTTGCGTGTCTTGTTGGTAGCCCCAAGTCGTGTGTCTAGCGTTCATGTCTCCCACAACTACCAGCTGGTTGCAGCCAGCGGCTCTCACGCTGTCGTAAATGATGTTGCGGAAGTCGTCTTTCTGAGCCCTCGGCGGACTGTACAAATTCAGGATGAAAGTGCTACGTCTACCCCTCTTCTGCGGGAGGACTTCCACTAGCACGTGATTAATGTCATGATGTTGATAATGTTGTCCCACGGCCGTCACCGTTTTGTGAACTAAAACCGCGACTTTCGGTGATCCCGCGTGTTTAATTACGTAGTAACCCCGCAGCCTGATCGGCTGGTTCCCGACCTCCTGAAGGCAGATGACGTCGGGGGGGTATAGGTGATTTTGGATGAAGAGTTGGAGTGAACTTGCCTTCTTGTTGAAAGAGCGACAAAGAAGTGGACAACATGAACGCCGACTATCGACTGAAGGGACCACTGAGGCGAAAAAAGAAAGAAGACACAAAACTCATCTGCGCAAGCTCAGGAATGTTGTCACCACGTGTCAGTCGGGTATATGTGTCGGTCTACGTGAGAGAAAACTGCACTTAATCTCTTCCTTATGTAAGGTAATCGAAGGCTGACTCACGCACGCACTTCCACCGTTATAGATATGCCATGCCTCTACCATAAGACGCGTATCTTCATTCTTACACCTGTACAATATCACGGATTCATCTACTCTGGCTTGCAGTTACAATCTTGACAATGCAGGGAAAGATTAGAAGGCGATCCACCGGTTAACAACCTCTTATGCTCCATTAGCCTGTCATTGATACACCGCCCCGTTTGCCCTACGTAGAACCGGCCACAGCTAAGGGGAATTTCATAAACCACACCCATCCAACAGTCAGTAAAACTGTTGTTCTTAATGTGTTTCACTGGACAAATGTCTGTTCGCTTTTTGCCTTTTACGTGCTCCTTGTTCGTCCGTGCGGCAGCGCATATCTTACATATCTACTTGCAACTTTTTTAAGCCTGTGCGACACTGAATGAATGTACGGAACAGCCACTACTCTTTTTTTGCTATTACTGCTTTCTGCGATCACGTCCATCCCCCTCGAAACCGACTTCTTTAGGCGTTCAGCCACAATGGCCACTGCTACACTAGGATAACCTGCTTGTAATAGGCGCCAGACCTGCACATTAAAACTGGCGCTCATTTTGTGCATGCAGGATCTGGTGAGAGAAGACTTAAGGCACGACATGGCAATTCCGTTTTTTACTAGTATTTCTTTATTTATTTAGGAATACTGCAGGCCATTGCTTGGCCCAAGCATTAACGAATTTACATGGTTACATAACCAAGAGAATAAAATTTATACAATATTAGCAGCACACGGATATCAAAAGAATAAACCAAAAGAATAAAGTGATACACTGCTATCAGCACACGAATACTAAAGGAATAAACCAAAAGAATAAGATTATACAATATTAGCAGCACACCGATACGAAAGATACATATTATCAGGTAAGTAGACGGTGTAACGCGTCAGAAAAATTTTGTGAGGAAAGAACAGATGCCGGTAACGAATTCCAATCTTGCACTGCTCTAGGGAAAAAACTGTATTTAAAACTGTTAGTTTTGGAAAAAAGGGGAGCAAGTGAATGCTCACGAACGCTCCGAGTCCTTCTCACTAGAGGACGCTTAATGCACTCTGGAAGCTAGAGCTTATTTTTTTCTGTTAAACTATTAAACAAGAATATCAATCTATTATTCTTTCTGCGGGTTTCTAGTGTATGAATGTTATTTGTGACCATTAAATGCGGGGGAGAGTCTTCCCTTTTGTATTTTCTGTATATAAACCTAACCGCTTTCCTATTGACTTTTTCAAGGATCATTATATCTCTTTTCGTGTATGGGTCCCACACTACTGAAGCATATTCAAGGAAAGACCACACGCACGTTTCGTAAGCCAATTTTTTATGTGGGCAGGGGCAGTTTTTAGCTTTCTTCGCATAATACATGGCTTTAGTAATGCAGCTGTAGAAACATTAGTAATGTGAGCCGACTATTTTAACTTATTGTCAAGTGTTACACCTAAATATTTACATTTCTCAACATCCAAAATTATGTTGCCGCGAAGAAAGTAAGGACGCAAACTGGGATACTTTTTTCTAGTTATACGTAACAGAACAGTTTTTCACTATTAAGTTCCATAGCCCATTCCAGACACCATTCCTCAATGGCAAAAACTGCTTTTTGTACAGAGCTGTGGTCTCATGTTTTGATGAAATTTGTTTAAACACAACACAGTTGTATGCGAATAACTTAACAGAGACATCGTCAGGAACAACCACAACTGAGTCATTTACATATATTAAAAACAACAATGGTCCCAGCACACTTCCCTGAAGAACTCCTGAGTGAACATTAACAACACTAGAAGTGGTCATATTAATTTTCACATATTGCCGTCTGTCTGTAAGGTAGGCTTGAATTCATCGAATAATAAAAAATGGTACACCCACACACTCTATCTTATAGAGAAGTTTGCCGTCGGGCACCTTATAAAAGGCCTTGCTGAAATCAAATAAAACCATGTCTGTTTGCCCGGATAAATCAAGCAGCCGCGAAAATTCCTGTACAGACAAAACAATCTGAGTAACTGTGGATAACCCCTGCCTAAACCCGTGCTGATTCTCAGACAAAAGCATATGATCGCTCAGAAACTTTCGCAGTTAACCGGCTACAATATGCTCCAACATCTTAGAGCAAATGCATGTTATGGAAACAGGCCGATAATTTGAAACTGACAATCGATCACCTTTTTGTATACTAGCAACGGCTTCAAAGATCTTAGGGAGTACTGCCAACAAACGTGATTTTGTTCGAAGACGAAGGAAATGTCGATAAACTGAATTACGCGTCGCTGCCTAAATTCCTTGGTAAATTTTAATCATCCTCCATAAAGTGTATATTGCTCACATACTGAGGTAGCAGCGGAATCCAATTCTTCCCTATTGCAGGAAATCATGTAATCATTTACGTAACGAAATATCCTGATAACACTATCACCTAAGGCCTTCTCTAAGCAGTTGTCAACCTCACCTCTTCTTTGCACGATGAATCCTTAACAAGTGGCTCAGCTTTTTTGTTGTTTTTCGAATATGCATATTCAATATGGGACCCCGGTCCCATCAGCCTAATCAATCGTTTGGAAAGAATACATAATCAAACACTAAGTTTTATCTAAAGTAATTACGATTACTTTGCTAGTGTTATAGCATGAAAGTTGCCCTAGACTTTCCCGATGTGGCAGCTCGCAGTAAAATATCACGGTTGTGTTTATTTCATAAAATATACAATAAGAATCATTATCTTAGGCCTTTCTGAAGTAGACTTGCTCCTGATATCTCGAATAAGTAGACCACAGCCACATAATAGCTCAACCGCTTGCTCTCACTCATTCCTGCAAAAGAACAACTCGCAACTACAACCACCTGCCTGCCGAATTAGTAGCAACCCCTAACGTAGAACACTTTCGAGACTCACCTATTGCCAACATTGCATAATGTACACCTCGTCTGTCACGCGAATTGTTATAATAACCTGTTCGACTACATATATTTTTTTTATTTTGTGAGAATGCTTGCTGGATATAGATGTTCTCATTACTGCTAGTTCCTCTTATTATTCATAGTAAATTTTGATCATTGTAGTAATGTTGGTGAGTCCTGAATTGAGGCATCTTTTGTAGTAGACTTCAGAAGGCTGCTTACTCTTCTTTTAATTTATTCCTTGATATTGTAACACCCCTTACACAATGCCCCATAGGGCCTGCCAGGTTTGCTAAATAAGTTAACAAATATTTATATTGCTGTAGTTGCATTGGCTTTTGATATCATTGTAGCAGCCTTATGTTTTTTTTTCTATCAGTGTTGCTAATCAAGTCATTTTCTTACGTGTACGCATTGTGTACTACTGTATTGTGTACTTGTATCACCACTTTGAAGCCGCTCTGCTCTATAATGCTTCGTAAAGAAGACCTGGGGTAGTCTAAGATACTCAATAAACAAATAATGTTTCAATATGGTAGCGAAGGAGAGGACCGAAAACCTGGTTTATGAGCAATGTATTGCTAAACTAGCGCTGTGTTGCACAGCTAACAAACAGGAACACTCAATGAAAGCGAAAACATGTTTAAGCTCTGGCAAAACAGCGCCACGTGTCTCTCTTCAGTAGGATTCCTTGAGATGCAGTTCAGTACGCCCGTCTCCAACGTTCATATTTGCACAGTTCCGGTCATTCGCTGCTACGGCTGCTGACTTCGTAGCCAGGATGGCGTTCGCGTTTTCACATACATGACTATTCCGCTTTTATGTTTTGACATCAGTGATAATAGAGATATCAGTCGTGACGTCAGTTATACCAGTCATTCCATTGAGTCTCTGCGTTAGAAAGTGGTAAAGATAACATGATATCTAGATATTCAATTGTTGCGTGCCATTATATGTTGCCTCCCATAACTGCCCAAAATGACATCGTTGATTTTCTTTCGTGGAGGCTTTCACGTGACTGGTTAAGCGGGAAGCGAGTGGTCACCACCCCTGTTCAGTTCTTCCAGGTTAAGGCCGTAAGTGAGCATCATACTCCTGAAGTGTGCGTTTCACTGGCAGCACAACTCTGGTTTACGCAATGAGAGACTTCGATCAGTCTATGAACTCGACCACGTCAAAAAATGGACAAGATACCGGACGTACACTCTTGGAATCGAAAAAAGCAAACTTGGAAGTTTCGTACTTACGTTTGTTTGCCTGGTTCAATACCATGCTGCTATGCAGCGTTTGTAACCTGCGCCAAAGTAGACATCTTCTAAAGGCAGCAAAGCTTCTGGGTGCGTAGCGTTGATGTCACTTATTTTGATTGTGCTGCTTTTGACACCGTTCTGCGGCACCGCACTGATGATACTATCGCCCTCTGTTTGGAGCCTGGCTATGCGATTCTCACGAAAACAGTACACTTATCTTATTGAAGAAGCGAAAAACATATCTGACGAAGATTAAAAATATCTCGATGACGTAGGTCAATTCGTTCATGGTCTTCTCGGATACAACACGATCATTCATGGCTGCTTCCTGAAAAAGAAGTCTCAGAGTGTCCCACTCTTCTAGTACAAGCTGAATGCATTTGTGAAGGATGCGCCACTGCCGATCACAACCACAGAAATTATTTTTCTCCGTTGGGAGATGTTCCTTCAATGCGGCTAGCCCAGCTTCTCGCATGGTGCTGTGGCTGAAGTACCCGGCAACACTGCGCGAGAAATCTTCAATGCACCTACATACAGGGAGTGCTTGCTAAATTTAGCCTGAGTTTAAAAATATTGGAATGCTGCGTAGCTGAACAGCCCCAAGGTAATGCTGTTTGGCGTCGCTTGGAGATACTCAAATTATTTTTTTTTAATTCCGCCTAATTGGATAATAAGTATTAATAATTAATTAGTCAGCTTCTCCTATATTTTAATTAGATGAAAACTATCAATGAGTAAATTGAACAGCAACATAAAAAACTCCCGATGAAGCTTTCTGTTGCTCAATACGTGCTACATAAAAGTTTTTCCAAGCGTGAAAGAAGCCCCCGAATACAGGCAAAGTGCGTAGAGCGGCCAGTCGCACGGCAATTTTGCATGCATTTTAGAGCTTCTTTCGCTTTCATTAACAAGTATAGTCAAAATGCCGAAAGTACCCTAGATTCAGGTAATTACTGCAGGGTCGCCAACAGTGATTTATACGTTCCCGTAGACTTCTCGTGAGTGAGCTTTCACAAAAGACGGAGGAAATATCTGTACCACTTGCATCCATGAGACTGCGTGATCCACGTCACCCATGCGACCACGGTTTATACAAACCAGGATCAGGCCGGTTTTGACTACGCCATTTCCCAGGCTGGCCTAGTATAATAATAATAATACACTCTTTATATATAATAATATATAATACACTCTTTTACGGATCGCCCCAAATGCTATTGCGCAGCTGTTGAGATAGACCCAATTACTCAGCGGAAAATGGATCTAGAGGACATGCTGGACCTCTCTGAGAAAGCCCAAGAAATATTTTTTTTAAAAACAAAAAGAAAGCCGCAGCTTTGCCCAATAGGCGACGCATGGAGTGGGATATCATATTAGTAAACAGCTATACGAAGTAAGCATACTAGTGTCATCGGCCATATTGTAAACATAGGCGTACTTAATAAATTTATAAAGCACTATCGGGGAAGCAAACTCTCTGTAAAAATCTGCATACCCCACGCACTGTGGGAATCGATGTAAGCGAAGCTTCCTATGCTAGATATTTTGATTGATGATAATTAGTGGTGATGTTTACGGTTAAGGTTACTTCCTTCAACGTTTAGTCTAACGCGAGAGTGATGAGTTGACGTTAAACGTTACCTTGCGGGCACCAGTACTGTTTGTCTGCGTAGTGCAAAGGACACGCAAGGACAGGTGTTTGTTTGAGGCGTTGTTCTGCGCCATATTTTATAACGTCTGAGAGGATTGTGATCGTTTCACATGGCACGTCGCATTGTGGCAGAAGTATTAAACTTGGATTAACAGGCTGTACATGCCGAAACCACAATCGGAATATGAGGCACGCCATGGTGACGGACTCCGGATTAATTTTGACACGGGGATGGTCTTTAACCTGTCCCAAAATTTAAGTGCACGTGCGTTTTCTATTTCGCCCCCGTCGAAATGCGGCTGCCGCAGTCGGGATCAAATCCGCGTCCTCTAGAAATGCCGTAGCCGCTGAGCTACCGCGGCGGACACAGAAGTGTCAATTTGACGGTCGACCGCTTCCGTAGTGTCGCCTGGACCCTTCGGTGTACTTGAATTAATGCGGCTCTGCTTCTGCACGCCCTGCGTAGTTTGTCCGGCTGACATGTTTGCATGGCGTTTATTTTTCAGAAATAGCAGCCACGTACTTTTCCGTACCATGAACTTAAGCTTATCATGTTTCCCCGCAACCGCCGCCGTATAGTAGCAGGGTTTCCTTGATTTCTCACTACAACCCCCCCCCCTCCCTTATATGGGAACTGCCTCTTCTCCTCAATGCTCCCTACAGTTCTATGTATAGTCAGACACAACTTCCGAAAAAAGGCGAGGCCCCGCCCAGATGACCGAAGCGCGACAGCCGATTGCCTCCGAGACTAAAATAGTCCCGCTCGAAAACTCGTGCTCCTGAAACGCGTAATTCTCGGTATAAATAAAGACTTTCGTATTTTATGACGGGTTTATTAGAGCTCTCATGTGCTATACCACATGCGGGATAGCGTCAGAAAAATAACGCCGTGCCTTCTACAACGCTGCCCATCGTCCGCTATTTAGCTTCATTGCAAGTGACAAAGGTAGAAGAGCATCTCTACAAGGCTTTTGCGCTTGTTCACATGTACACGGCGTATGTACTACTCGTTTCCAAAGCCTAAAATGAATCAGTTGCTATTGAAAAAGTACTTATATAAAACAATGCATTTATTGCAACCATTACCAACCTGGAGAGAGAATACGGTCGAAGCAGGAAGCTACAAAAATGCTTCATTCATCGTGTTAAATAACTTATTGAAGTACTATAGCGCCAAACAGACGACACGGGAAGAAGAGACACGGACGAGCGCTCGTCCGTGTCTCTTCTTCCCGTGTCGTCTGTTTGGCGCTATAGTACTTCAGTAATGCACCAACTAGCCCAACAAAAAGTTTTGCTGGAATATCTTTCTTGTACAGTGGGCCCTTCAATATGTGTTTCCTCCCCTATGTCAAATTTGGCAGCCCTCGTCACCCACATCACATGGTCTGCTAAGCGCTCGTCCGTGTCTCTTCTTCCCGTGTCGTCTGTTTGGCGCTATAGTACTTCAGTAATGCACCAACTAGCCCAACAAATAGTTTTGCTGGAATATCTTTCTTGTACAGTGGACCCTTCAATATGTGTTTCCTCCCCTACGTCAAATTTGGCAGCCCTCGTCACCCACATCACATGGTCTGCGAAGCGCTCGTCCGTGTCTCATCTTCCCGTGTCGTCTGTTTGGCGCTATAGTACTTCAGTAATGCACCAACTAGCCCAACAAAAAGTTTTGCTGGAATATCTTTCTTGTACAGTGGGCCCTTCAATATGTGTTTCCTCCCCTACGTCAAATTTGGCAGCCCTCGTCACCCACATCACATGGTCTGCTAAGCGCTCGTCCGTGTCTCTTCTTCCCGTGTCGTCTGTTTGGCGCTATAGTACTTCAGTAATGCACCAACTAGCCCAACAAAAAGTTTTGCTGGAATATCTTTCTTGTACAGTGGGCCCTTCAATATGTGTTTCCTCCCCTACGTCAAATTTGGCAGCCCTCGTCACCCACATCACATGGTCTGCTAAGCGCTCGTACGTGTCTCTTCTTCCCGTGTCGTCTGTTTGGCGCTATAGTACTTCAGTAATGCACCAACTAGCCCAACAAATAGTTTTGCTGGAATATCTTTCTTGTACAGTGGACCCTTCAATATGTGTTTCCTCCCCTACGTCAAATTTGGCAGCCCTCGTCACCCACATCACATGGTCTGCTAAGCGCTCGTCCGTGTCTCATCTTCCCGTGTCGTCTGTTTGGCGCTATAGTACTTCAGTAATGCACCAACTAGCCCAACAAAAAGTTTTGCTGGAATATCTTTCTTGTACAGTGGGCCCTTCAATATGTGTTTCCTCCCCTACGTCAAATTTGGCAGCCCTCGTCACCCACATCACATGGTCTGCTAAGCGCTCGTCCGTGTCTCTTCTTCCCGTGTCGTCTGTTTGGCGCTATAGTACTTCAGTAATGCACCAACTAGCCCAACAAATAGTTTTGCTGGAATATCTTTCTTGTACAGTGGACCCTTCAATATGTGTTTCCTCCCCTACGTCAAATTTGGCAGCCCTCGTCACCCACATCACATGGTCTGCTAAGCGCTCGTCCGTGTCTCTTCTTCCCGTGTCGTCTGTTTGGCGCTATAGTACTTCAGTAATGCACCAACTAGCCCAACAAATAGTTTTGCTGGAATATCTTTCTTGTACAGTGGACCCTTCAATATGTGTTTCCTCCCCTATGTCAAATTTGGCAGCCCTCGTCACCCACATCACATGGTCTGCGAAGCGCTCGTCCGTGTCTCTTCTTCCCGTGTCGTCTGTTTGGCGCTATAGTACTTCAGTAATGCACCAACTAGCCCAACAAATAGTTTTGCTGGAATATCTTTCTTGTACAGTGGACCCTTCAATATGTGTTTCCTCCCCTACGTCAAATTTGGCAGCCCTCGTCACCCACATCACATGGTCTGCTAAGCGCTCGTCCGTGTCTCTTCTTCCCGTGTCGTCTGTTTGGCGCTATAGTACTTCAGTAATGCACCAACTAGCCCAACAAATAGTTTTGCTGGAATATCTTTCTTGTACAGTGGACCCTTCAATATGTGTTTCCTCCCCTACGTCAAATTTGGCAGCCCTCGTCACCCACATCACATGGTCTGCGAAGCGCTCGTCCGTGTCTCTTCTTCCCGTGTCGTCTGTTTGGCGCTATAGTACTTCAGTAATGCACCAACTAGCCCAACAAATAGTTTTGCTGGAATATCTTTCTTGTACAGTGGACCCTTCAATATGTGTTTCCTCCCCTACGTCAAATTTGGCAGCCCTCGTCACCCACATCACATGGTCTGCGAAGCGCTCGTCCGTGTCTCATCTTCCCGTGTCGTCTGTTTGGCGCTATAGTACTTCAGTAATGCACCAACTAGCCCAACAAAAAGTTTTGCTGGAATATCTTTCTTGTACAGTGGGCCCTTCAATATGTGTTTCCTCCCCTACGTCAAATTTGGCAGCCCTCGTCACCCACATCACATGGTCTGCTAAGCGCTCGTCCGTGTCTCTTCTTCCCGTGTCGTCTGTTTGGCGCTATAGTACTTCAGTAATGCACCAACTAGCCCAACAAATAGTTTTGCTGGAATATCTTTCTTGTACAGTGGACCCTTCAATATGTGTTTCCTCCCCTACGTCAAATTTGGCAGCCCTCGTCACCCACATCACATGGTCTGCGAAGCGCTCGTCCATGTCTCATCTTCCCGTGTCGTCTGTTTGGCGCTATAGTACTTCAGTAATGCACCAACTAGCCCAACAAAAAGTTTTGCTGGAATATCTTTCTTGTACAGTGGGCCCTTCAATATGTGTTTCCTCCCCTACGTCAAATTTGGCAGCCCTCGTCACCCACATCACATGGTCTGCGAAGCGCTCGTCCGTGTCTCATCTTCCCGTGTCGTCTGTTTGGCGCTATAGTACTTCAGTAATGCACCAACTAGCCCAACAAAAAGTTTTGCTGGAATATCTTTCTTGTACAGTGGGCCCTTCAATATGTGTTTCCTCCCCTACGTCAAATTTGGCAGCCCTCGTCACCCACATCACATGGTCTGCTAAGCGCTCGTCCGTGTCTCTTCTTCCCGTGTCGTCTGTTTGGCGCTATAGTGCTTCAGCAATGCACCAACTAGCCCAACAAACAGTTTTGCTGGAATATCTTTGTTGTACAGGGGGCCCTTCAATATGCTTCCTCCCTTACGTCAAATTTGGCAGCCCTCGTCACCCACATCACATGGTCTGCTAAGCGCTCGTCCGTGTCTCTTCTTCCCGTGTCGTCTGTTTGGCGCTATAGTACTTCAGTAATGCACCAACTAGCCCAACAAAAAGTTTTGCTAAATAACTTATCTTGGTTTTAAATAGCATAGAGTTTATATTTTTTGGTTTTGTGTTTTCACAATTTGTTTTCCTTTTGATTATTTTTTTTTCTGCAAGCCTGCAATCTCGCCAGTTCGCAGAAGGCATTGCGTGCGAGTTTTCCGCCGTGGAGCCCAGCGAGCTGACTTCTGACTTTGTTGCCGAACGAGCCTTGTGTCGCCTCAATGTATACACCACCGAGGAGGCTCGACAAAAAGAACAAGAGTGGCCATATCCTGAATAGCGATTCACGCAACATGATCCTCCACTGCTACACGTATTGGCGTAACCGGGAGCCTGAATGCAGCATGGAGGCCACGACCAAGTTTATCGCTGAGATGGTCGGTGTCAACGAAAGCACAGTGTTCAAGGTGAGGAGGGAGGTCAAAGCATCGCATATTTTGGGTGGGAAATTGTCGACGCCTTCGCGAAACCGCCCACAAAATGCGGAGAAAAGAAGACGCAGCACGAAGTATGACAGCGTCACGTTGTGCGCGCTGAGGTCATGCATGCACGATTTCTTTCAACGCAATGATACCGACGGTCGAGAAGATAACTAACGAGTTCTCGAAACGCATATATCTCTTATGATTGAAGCGGTGTACTGTGCGTCGTCTGCTTGTCGAGATCGGATTCAAGCACGACAAAAGGAGCCGCAGTTCGCTCTTTATCGACCGGGATGACATCGCTGAATGACGGAATCGCTACCGGGCGGAATGACAAAATATGTTTTGCCTGGACGAGGCATGTGTGACGGCGGTACACACTCGCTCGATCGTGTGGAGAGACACCGTGGTGCAGAAGTGTGGACGCCTGTACACTTGAATAAATGGCCTGTCGATGGGTCTGAATAACACGATGCTGCAGAGAGCCGCGTTATCTGAAATTATTATTTGATTGAAATTGCGAATGTGTCTCCGAATATTCTGTGACTGTGTGCAGCGGAGCGTGCCATTTTAATCTGTCGCTAAAACGCCCTCACTCTCAACGTGCAGCGTAGCACAGTGGTGGCGCCCTTGCTGCTCTCTGCGGCGTACGAAACTGTTTCGGCTAATTCCGTAAAGTTCAGTTGTAAGTGCTTGCCTAATCTGATGCACGTCCATTCGTACGAAAAGCTAGTTGGGAGGCTGGTAGATGCGCAGTCGTATGGCAGTGCTTACAGCGCGGCGCTTCGATCTGCTCGATTCGCCGTTGTTATAGCGGCGCTGTGTGTGGAACTGCGGGAATTCGCGCTCATAAATATGCATGGTGGGAAAACCAGTGTTTCGTTCGAACACGAAGGCAATCATTACGGGCCTCAGCATAGTCGCCCCGTACTACACGAAGGAAATTCGAACAAATAATGCTCATGACGAAGCACACTCACCTCACTCGCAACAAAACATAAGTGCTGAGAGCATGGGCAGGGCACGAAGAGTTGCGTTTGGAATTGCGCACCTCGACGATAACTCGACGCAGTCCTGTGGGCGACTACTGCACCAGCTATGCTGAACGGCCGAGCGTATTGCAACGCGAGGAAGCCATCAGCGCGATTTAATGCGGAAAGCTCTCACAGGCAGACGACAGGTTTTCTTGAAGCTTCTTTTACCTCCGGGCTGAGCAACATGCCCTTAAAGCTCTCAGTGCATTAATTATAACTGGTGTGGTTGCAAGCTGTTTTCTAATAAAACTGCAACCATAATCAAGCAGCCAAGGTACCAAAGCATGTGAACTTGCAAAAGCTTTTCATGTCAAGATGTAGCATGATAATTGTGTGTCTCAAACGTCTACCCAATGGTTTGATTCTGAGTCACAGGTGTTTGTCGATGTATTCCATGTTGTCACTTCATGAGATGTGCGCGAAGATGGCGCTTTTACTTTGTGTTTTGTTCCTAATAAACGCAATTTGTTATACAGTGCTCGTCCTGCCTCCTTCTCTTCGTGTTGCCGTCATTTTCCTTGCTGGTGCGAGGGAATGTCCTCGCGCGCGTCACCCTCATTTGCTGCTGCCTTTACTTTTGGCTTGGTTGACCTTGTTCGCCATATGCCGAACGTCGCGACCACGACGGCTTCAAGTGAAGGAAGAATGGGCGGCTGCTCACAGCGAATTCAATTTAAAACTGACAGCTGCTCTCAGAACACGGGAGAGCTTCTCTGCGACACTGGGTGTGCACATAAACAGAGCGCCATGCGCGTTCCCTTGGCCTTCAAATTTGTAAGCCGGATTGTTCAGATTGGTACAAATAAAAGAATTATGACCAACACGGAAGGCTAAAAGAAACAATGCGCTGCTGAAACAAGTAATATTTGAGACTAAAGCAGATCTTGAGGTTGAGGATAATTGTTTACATACTTTTTCTTCGTCAGTGCCTGAAAAGAGCTCCACTGTGTTTCTCGCGTGAGGTACGCTGTGTTAGTAAGACATGCCGCATCCATCTTTTTCTTCGTTATTTTTTCGTCCTTCAACATTCTTGTGTATGCTCATCGCTTCCGGTTTCACTTTCCACGTCCCTTGCTATTACTATTACAGCTGCACTACGATCCTGAGCTCTGTACAATTGATTTGCATGGACTCCTTTGCTTTCTGATCCCGTTTGTTTCGTGTCAGAAGTTCTAACATACATTTATTGTGCTGGATAGTCGATGACATTTAGTTCAAACTTCAGAGCTCGCATGCCTCCTGTTTTCAAGTATTAGTCCCTGTTTACCATGCTGCATAGCCATGTAATAGAAAGTTGCATATTGTGCTTAATTGATTCGCAGTAAAATTTAGGTATCTTCTACAAGGAAACAGGCAGTTGAGCGCACGGCCATATTTTCTTCGCTCATGCCTGAATAGCAAGTGCAGTATCAATAAAAAAATCTGGTCTGATATATATGCTTCAACGTCTACTGCCTCAATATAGAAAGATATTATATATGATGTTTTGATTTCTGAGACCACTAGGAAGAAATAACTTGTTTCATTATCATCATCAGCAACCAATTTTATGTCCGCTTCAGGACAAAGGCCTCTCCGTGCGATCTCCAATTACCCCTGTCCTGCACCAACTGATTCCAACTTGCGCCAGCGAATTCCCTAACTTCACCACCCCACCTAGTTTATTGCCGTGCTCGACTGCGCTCCACTTCCTTTAGCACGCACTTTGTAACTCAAATGGTCCACGGGTTATCTAACCTGAGCATTACATGGATAGCCCAGCTCGATTTTTTTCTCACTGTCAATTAGAATATCGGCTGTCCCCGTTTGCTCTCTGATGGACACCGCTTTCACCCTGTTGGTTAACGTTACTTATTTATGACGGAATAAAAAAGGAACATCATAAAACGCACAAATAAAACACTAGTCCTTTTGTGTTACTGCGTGCTGTTCAGTCACCGAAGCTTGTGATTTTGATCAAAGCGCACTTGTCCAGGACCACAGTCTTTTTTATTTCGTTTTTCACACTCCATTGCCATCATTCGCACAGCGCAAGAACACACGGACGAAAGCGAAAATGACGGGACTGGGGCTATGTTCCGTCCTCGTGTTGTTGCGCTGCACATGGCATGAAATTTGACCAACTTGCCCAAGTGTTAGTTCCTTAAAACTTTCTCTTTAACTGCATTGTCATTTATTTCTAAATTCTTATCGGAGGTCAAGCTAACCTTGAGAAGAGGACTGAGAAGATGCTTGTACTTTAGCAAAATTGCAGATGAGAAGCCTCCAACATAGAATATTTCAATTTTCGGAATATCAAGTGCGCGAATCTATTTGACGATCGTCATCATCATCATCTTCACCATCATCATCATCATCAGCCCCGCTACGCCAACTGCAAGGCAAAGGCCTCTCCCATACTTCTCCAACTGCCCCGCTCATGTGCTACTGTGGCCAAGTTGTCCCTGCAAACTTCTTAGTCCCATCCGCCCACCTAACTTTCTGCCGCTTCCTGCTACGCTTGCCTTCTTTTCGAATCCAGTCAGTAGCCCTTAATGACCATCGATTATCTTCCCTCTTCATTACATGCTCTCCCCATGCTCATTTCTTTTTCTTGATTTCAACTAAGATGTCATTAACTCGCGTTTCTTCCCTCACCCAATCTGCTCTCGTATCCCTTCTGCTGTATTGCAGAATTTTTTTATATTACTGTTTATTGTTGTTTCTTCTTTTTTGCATTGTAACAAGATGACGCATTGCTTGTTTCCACCCTTTCTTTTCTTTTTTTTACTTTCTTTTCTGTCTTGTGTTTCACATGTTATTAGATTGTTAAACCCTTTATGTATATCCCACTCCTGCCTAAGGTCTATAAAACAGGCTGGCAATACGAAATAAAACAAATAAATAAAACAAATAAATAAAATAAATTAATAAATAACATTACACCCGCCATTCTTCTTTCCATAGCTCGTTGCGCCGTCCTCAATTTAAGTAGAACCCTTTTCGTAAGCCTCCAGATTTCTGCCCCGTAGCTGAGTAATGGCAAGACAGAGCTGTTATACACTTTTTTCTTGAGGGATAATGGCAACCTACTGTTCGTGATTCACGATCGAGTGGTTAGGGCAAAACAATGAAATATTCCTTACCGCAGTAAGGAAGCCTTCATACCGGTGAGACCACCTTATGTGACTCTGAAAGCTGCCTCAGTGAGGGACCATCACTGAAGGCTTCCTTGGTGCCTTCTTACCGTAAGGTAGCTACGAAGCTACCTTCATGCGTCCTTACGCCGCTCCTGGCCCTGAACGAGCCTTTCACCTCACAAATTAGCCAGGTGACGTTTTCTTGCGCATGCGCGCTGTCACCGGCCAGCGGAGAAGCGCGAGCAAAGTACGTCTTCCAGGCACGTTCGTATCAGCCGCACGTTCGGCATCAGTGGCGTTGCTAGGCGTTGCTAGGCGTTGCACGACGCCAGCATGCCAGCGTTGCTGGAGCCCACAAAGTTTTGCGCTGTAATGTTGTACCCTTTACATTGATTAAACGAAACTAGAAGAAAGCATGCATGCGTCTCTATATAGGAACTACAATTTAAAGGCTATGCGACGACGCATCTTTTTGTTGAATAGTGTGGTGTTCACGTAAAGCTTTTAAGAGATCGTTTCGAACCCAGGCATGCAGCAACCCTTCCTTACGTGAGGACGGGCGAAGGGAGCTTTGAAAGTACGCTTGCTTCCTCGATGGGTCCTTCACTGTAAGGAGGCCTCCCGTTAGGTTAGGAAGCAGTCGAGGGAAGGGAACGTTTCGTTGTTTGGGCCTCATATACAATAGTCCGTGAATGTGTAAAACTCTGGATAACAGTGCCAAAATTGAATCAATATACTTATGGTCTTCAGTAAAGTTCTTCATCTAGTTATTCACAAGAATTTTGTATTGAAACTGAAAGTTATTATTCACCAGAGAAACTAACTTTGTTGATTCGAGATTACCTTCTGAACCTCATGAAACTTATTGTAATAATTGGATCTACACCAGCTGTCATCCTGCAATGTAGGGTGTGCATCAAGGTAATGTTTAGGTTATCTCCAACTCTTTCTGTTGATTTATTGGTCTCATTAGCGTCTGTAACTCCACAAATACAAGTTCGATTCTTTGCAGATGATTGCCTGCAGTATCACAAGGTTACTCGTCCAGGTGGCCAAGATTAACTTTATTATAGTTTAGAAAATGTATTTCTAAAGCGAAATGAATACCCCATGCATATCAAGATTCAAAAGCTGTTTGTTTGAGAAGAACGAGCACAAAAAGTTCATTCAATTTTTTTTTTCTAGAGAAGCAGGGTAATGGTTGTATACAAATATACCCAGGCGTAACAATCATAAGCACACTCTCCACGAATTTACAAATATATGCCGTATTGACACGTGTACTTATCTTTACCGGGCGACCACGTTTTGCCGCCTAACAAATAGTATCGCACAGCGCGGTACGCGCCTGCATGTATCCGAAATTTCTGGAAAGTTATCGATGCTTCTATCCGGCTGTCTGTTGTCGCCGAACCTTGTGTTATCTGATTTCTTCGCGTGACGCGAATGGTGTAGAACTTTGTGGAAGGCACGGTGGGTCCCAACAACTAGTCTGGAACATTCGACGACTGCTGTATAGTAGCCGACGCGCTTGACCCGCTGATCAGATTTTCGACGATCGCCGACTGTGTTCGCCGCTATCGTTGTGCTATAAGTGTAGCCTGTCTTGTGGGTATAGGTTCGCCCAATAAAAGTTAGTTTTGTCGTTCACAGTATTGCTATTGTGTTCTTCAACGTTACCACCACGTGACAATATGTTATTTGGAATTCCCCGAGCTGTGTTTTTTGAAACATAAGTTTAGAAGTAATACCCTGCTCTGCTAATACTTCACTCTGCTAACTACTTCACTCTGCTAACATACTTCATTCAAATCAAGCCGAACCTATGCTTCTATAACACACTTAACAGTTATACTGAAATAAATGTTGAGGAGGTAGAACGCATTCCACAGAAAGAAGTGAGGTGTATACTTTGTAAACTTAAAACTGATTACAGTGCAGCGCATGCAACTAAAAGCATCGAATACCTGAAGAAAAAATTGAAGTGCAACCTTGAGTTCATTTGCCTGTTCTTTAGCCACATATTAGCGCTCGACCTGCAAGTGTACTTTGCCTCTTTATGTTCACAATACACACGGCATCAAAGGGCTGGCTCGAAATCGGTATCGCACCACCGTGTCCATTTCTGCCGCGCGAAGTTCTACGTGAAAGTTCGCTTCGTGAGAGCTTTTTAAACACCTTAACACCTTAACAACCTGTGTTGTAAAAACTGACACATGCAGGGTTTTCTTTTTCGCGAACTGCTCAGCGGACCAGCTAAAAATAGTACTTATTTACATTCAGCCAGAAGTACCCTTTTCTGTATTATGGTCAATTTTTTAACACATTTGTACCGCCTATTTTACCGGGTAACTACACCATTTTACCCTATAGATAATTGTATTGTTTGCTATAATGTGTCTATCCATTTAATGTATTGTTTATAGTGTAAGTTTTTCTAGGATTTGTCTGCCATGCTTGGGCCCTATTTTGATAAGAAGCAAGTAATAAATAGACAATTATTAGAGGACTATAGAGATACGGGTTGCCCACTAACAACAGTGTTGTATGCAAAATTTTGAATAAGGCAATCAAACAAATAAACACATTGAAAGACACTCTGCGCCTATATTTCCACTGAATTCATGAAACAGGAAACACTGCTCCGGAGACTGGTCGGCAAAAGATATCCACGCAGTCGTCGTGTTCGGCCCTGAGCTTATACAACGGGTGCAACGCATGTCACCGGGAAGCACGAACCAGCTTTTATCTGTTCATAGTGAATTCGCCAAGTGGTAAGCAGCGTCAAAGGACGTGTCTAATTGAAATAAGCTGAATGCATAGCTGCTTTAGAGTAATTGCTCCCCCCCCCATGCACTGATATTCTCCAGAATACACTTCCTCTGCACATGGAATGGTGCATGAAGACGTCATTTTTTCCAAACGATTACTGCCGTCGTAGGTGGTAATCTACAAATGTGCGAAAACCTAAACGTACATTTATTGTCAGTCTTGTTTATAGACTCTTCATTTATAATATCAACATTTCCTCCGAATTGGTTACATTTTGCAGCACCACTTTGTCTTGAGATCGCCACCAATCCGATAATGTTGCTACCTATTGTTGTTGGCAGGATTACACGGTGACATGGTCCTTACGTGGGGCGTTTCTAGGAGTTTCGCTATGGGGAGCATTAGAAATATTTAAATGGCGCGCCTTCGTTTATTGATATGCAGTGCAGTATAATCACCATTTTTCTTATGCTTTCGAACAGCAAGAGCCCCAACTGAGACTTCGCTTCTAACATTATCAGTGTAATTATTTCTGTGGTTCCACGGAAGATACCATGACATTAAAGGGGTTTTCTACTCAGTGACTTGGAAAAGAGCGGCGAAATGAGCTTTTTTTTGTAGATAATACACGAGGGTATCCTTTTAACATTTTAGGGAATTTTCACAAATCGCAGGTGGGAGATAACATAATTCTTGTGTTTGAGCTGAATTACTCGAACAGGCTCACAACACTAGCGCGGGAAGTCGAAACACATAGTTAAGTAATTAGCTCAAATTCAGTTAATAATAATAATAATAATAATAATAATAATAATAATAATAATAATAATAATAATAATAATAATAATAATAATAATAATAATAATAATAATAATAATAATAATCACCTTACGGCACATATTTCAATTGTGAATTGTAGCTTGTGAGCTTGCGGGACGCATATGTTACGCGATATTCTTTCAAAAATTATGGGACGCAATACACGTGCGTTACCGTTATTTTCGTGCTTCAGTGGATAAAATGGCGTTTTGGTAAAAAAAGTATGTCGAACAACAGTGAATTTTTACGGCGAGTTTGAGGGCACATGTCTCGAAGTGGTGTCATTCTGGAAATTCAATCTGAGTGGACACGCCTGGCAAGCTCACCTGCTAGAATTCGTAAAATTCAGTATATGCCACAATGTAAATAATTAAGATAGCTTTTAGTGAATTGTTTATTATTGATGATTGCGACATAGCTGACATCACAGATCTGGACGATGAAGGCTTCAGGCTTGTACGTTACCGCAAAGAGAGGACCATCGGAATCCCAGTGATTATTCCCCCTGCCACAAAAGGAGCCGACCTGAAAAAAGTGAATCTCATTGTTCTGTCTACGGAAATTGAGAAACTTCTTGGCGCACCACCAGTTAGGAGCCGATTTACTTCTCAAGGAGCGCTGCTTCTAGATGTCCCGACAGAAGAGCATGTGAACTCCCTTCTCAGTTGCAAGTCGATCTCAGGGACTGCAATCTCAGCACGAGTGCCCAATTCATACCTGCAAAACACGTGTGTTATTAGAGGAGTACCGAAAAGGTACACTGATGAGGAACTGTTAGTATACCGAAAGCCACAAAATGTTTGTCATGCAAGGAGAGTCACGCGAAGCGTCCAAACTTCCGAATCCGATTGGGAGTCCAGGCGAAGCAGCACCGTGGCTCCTACGTTCTCTCCAAACACAGACCGTCAAGAGAAGATCAACTTTGGCTTCAGAAGACACGAGTCCATTGACTACGTTGAGACAGCACCTCGGTGCTTCAAGTGTCAGCGCTATGGACATGTGGCCATGTACTGCCGTGGTGAGCAGCGGTGCAGGAGATGTGGAGGACCGCATGATTTCAAAACATGCGCGTGCAGCGAGAACTTCCTTTATGCAAATTGCAGTGGTGGTCATCCAGCTAGTTATAGCAAGTGTCCTACGCAGGCGGCGGCAATAAAGCGAAAGAAAATGTTTATCTTGGGGCAAATAGGAAAGGATGAGAAAAATACGACGAATAAAAAGACGGAGAGTCGAGGAGAGTCAGACAAATTCCAATGGAGCTCAAAGAGGGAAACTAATTTCCCAAGCCTGAAGCCTTCTCCTGGAATCTAGGACACAGCGGCGCCGTCACGCAGCGGACCGCCTAAGGCAGTCACATCAATGAACAGTGGCCCCGTAGAAGAGAGACGAGAAGACTGCTGAAGAACCGGAACAGCAAAGTTATGTGTCTGCACTGCAGCGACCCCAATCACGTTGCAACGAAAAAACACCACAGGAGGACTGTCAGCAGGTGCTACGTGCTCTCTTCAAGGCCTTGCGATCACACATAGATAAGATGCCGGCGAGCTCGATGAAGGACAAGCTCGAAGCAGTCCTGACTCTCGAGTCAGTGATTCTAAGCTTTGCCTCTTCTTAAAGCACCTTGCAATATGGATGCGGTCAGGACACAATGTTCACCATCTCGCCCAAACGTGCCCCTTATTATGCAATGGAACTGTGTGGGCCTTGCGCGCCATTTACCTGAACTGTCACTCTTCTTACGCAACATGCATGTGCCAATATTTGCCTTGTACGAGGCTGGTTTTCCAAGTTGCAGATCAATTGCCGGTTATGTCGCACATGGAAACCAGTGTATTCCCGCATTTAAGAACGGAAGCGCCATGCTATACGTCAGACGGAAATACCACATTACGTTCTACAAGTTCAAGACTTTTGCAGCAGTGCTTTGGAAGTCACTGCTGTACAAGTGCGGCTTGGAAACCGAAGCCTCAGGGCGGCCTCCGTATATGTGAGCTTTCGCCTGAAGGTCTGGGTGGGAGAAATTATAAGAGACCTCTGCAGCCGCTGCCCAGCTCGGAGGATCATATGCGGGGACTTCAACGCGCACCATACTCTCTGGGGCGACAAGGCCATTGATGCACGTGGGAAACAAATTGTTAGTGCATGAGAAACCGAGGGACTCTGCGTGGCAAATGACAGCCAATGTTTTTTCGACCACCGGCTTCTTGCAGTGTCACTGACTTGACCTTACACTCAGCGGACATCCTGGCATCGCCAACGACGAGTAAAGATAGAATGGGCAGCGGCCATTTTCCTGTCTTCGTTAACATTGCTGGATAGAGAACCAATGGCCGAAGATCCGGTCCTGTGACGCATTGGGATACGTACAGGGACCGCCTAAGCGAATTATCTGGAGACTTGTTCGCGGACATGCTACGTAGCAAGAGATTAGCTACCGCTGAGCCGAAGCTACCCGACCACTTCCCCGCTCGGGATCTAAAGTTAAAAAATCTATGCGCTGACCGTAGAAGAGCGGAACGGAGGCTGATGAGGACGAAGGGCGACCCACCAATGAAGACAATATATAGCAGGATTAACGCAGTGATTCGACGTTACACAAGGAAACTAAGAAGAGATCAATGGGCAACATTTTGTGCAAGCAGCCTATCGGTCTTCACACCAGTTCCCAGGATATGGTGGGTCGTTAATAACCTTGCTGGAAATTTTCGACCAAACAAGCCATTTGAAGCCCTAGCATTGAAGTTAGGCAAGACGCTCGCTTGTCTTGTGGATGCCTTTGCTGAAGTATACTCTCCCGGCACATCAGCCGGCACAACCAACCCGCCTCCGCCGCTATCGTCGTCTCTATGGATGCTCCTTTCACACTCAGAGAGTTGGAATTAGCTGTGAGGAGCTTCCGACGCCGCTGTACGGTGGGACTTCACCTTATCAGTAATCAGATGCTGACTAACCCGCCGGTTGAAATACGACGGGATTTGACGGCATTTTTAACCAAGTGTGGGCCAGTGGGGATATCCCACATTTATGGAAGGTAGCATGGGTGGGACCGGTTCTGAAGCCTGGAAAGGATGCTGCAGCTCTGGACTCATACCGACCGGTATCGCTGACCTCCTGTGCAGCGAAGCTAATAGAGAAGATGGCGTGCACAAGCCTCACTTGGTATGTGGAAGAGGGTCGAAAACTATCATCATGCATGGCTGAGTTTCGGCAGCGTCTAAGTGCTCAAGACAATATGCCGGACCTGCTAATCCACATAGAACATTGCAGTGCGGATGGCCTGTCGACACTTGTTGTTTTCATGGATGCTTCCAAGGATTACGACTACGTGTCTCAAACAGCCATCATCAGCCAGTTACAAGTTATAGGCGTCGCGGGTTATGTCTTGCACTTCATACATACGTTCCTCAGTGATCGTGGCATCAGAGTTCGTCTTGGCGACAGTTTGAGCGATGAAATACGTATATTTTATGACGTGCCACAGGGGAGTGTTTTATCTCGTTTATATTAGTTAACATCGCCAAGACTAGCCTCCCAAGAGTACTACACCATCGAACACCAGTGAAGATATCTATATATGCCGATCCTATCTGCATATGGGCATCCGGCTACCAGCACCGCCGCCTTACACGAATAGCCCAGGGAGTAGTAAATGCCATTAAGGGTGACATGGAAACAATTTATCACTATCAGCAGAGAAATTATCGTTCGTACTATTTTCTGGATTGAAAAGAAAATCTACACGCTTGACGCTGAATTTGTACGGATACCAGATTCGACCAGTCACCAACGTTTGGTTTCCTGGCGCTACCTTAGACCACAGGCTACTCGGGCGCTGTGGTGTTGACCACGTTGTGGCGTCATCGTCACCCACGCTACATTTGCTCAAGCGAGTCGCTGGCCTACGCTGTGGCCACCACCCGACGTCGCTGATACGGCTACATACAGGGTTGGTTACCAGTTGGATCCTGTATCAGCTACCGCTGATGTCACCCTCAGATAGCCAATACGAACATTTAGAAGCCATCCACAAAAAAGGTATTCGACTTGGCATTGGAGCCCCTCAGTCAGCATGAAACAAGAAAGTGCTCTACGAAGCTGAGTCACGCCATCTGCGACTTCAGGCTTCCCAGGCTCTCATGATCCAGCTACTACAATTCAGTGACTCTAAGCCCAGCAAAGCCCTGTTACGACGTATAGGTAATAGGCCGCGCTCACATTTTTATGCAGCACTGAACAAGCTTCGCGTCGTAGGATTGCGCTGCTAGAGACAGAGGGAAAAAATAGAACCACCCTGGATATTATAGAACATCACATGCAACTTAGGTGCACCACGATTGCAGTCAAAGAGCTGCATTCCAACTGCAGAAGCCAAGTCACTAGTCCTAGAACATTTGAACACGACTTACCCGAATCACCTACAAGTACACACAAATAACTGTGTCAAAGCAGACAAAGACCGCTGCGCAGCTGCATTCTATATCCCTCGTGGATACGTGGTCTGGCCGTCTGGACTGTATAGCCTCGTCGACAGTTGTGGAAGGCGTAGCAATAGCTTCTGCTCTGCGCAAACTAAACACTTTGCCTCCGCAGAATGTGGTTGTCCTTACGGACTCAAAGGCCGCGTTACAACAACTATACCTGGTCTGCCATCCCTCAAGTTCCCACGCGAATCACTAGCCATCGTAAAAGAACTCAGCAACAAAGGCTTTACAGTAAAGTTTCAGTGGAATCCCTCCCACATTGGTATTTCTGGCAACGAGAAAGCTGATGCGCTTGCATACGCAGCGCTCTATCATCCTCCCAAAATCAAGGGTCCGAAAAGTAATGAGGTGAAAAAATCTGACATTGGAAATCACTTTGGGTCGCTTTGGATTCCAGCGCATATGCCCTGCGTATGCCCTGCGAGAGATTTCGCCGAGGGGAAGCCTCACTTCTATATCGAATAAGGACAGGACCTGCTAGTACACCGGCCTGGTTATTTAAGACGGGGCGAATAATTTCTATGAACTGTGCGGCATACAACGAGGCAGGAGACATTGAGCACTTCTTGTGGTCCTGCCATTTATTCCAAGATGAAAGAGACGCTCTGCTTAAGAGAGAGAGAAATAAACTTTATTTTCAGACCAGGCTTCTTGAGCCCAAAGGTGGGTGGCCTCCTCAGTCCAGGTAGCCATGGCTCGCTGCCGCCGCCCGAGCCCTGTTCACCAACCGCAGCTGGCTGTCAGGGTCTTGCGTCACCAGCAGAGCCTCCCACTGGTCTTCCAATTCTTCTTCCGAGTCCGCCTCTTTCTGCATGTTATCGCCTGATGGCGATGATGATGGTTGTACTTCTCGATTATTCTTGCATCCAAGCACCATATGGCGCAAGGTGTTGGGCGTGTCCGGCGGGCAGAACTTGCAGTCTCGCCCGTAGATGCCCGGGTACATGGCGTGCAGCAGTGTTCCGTGTGGGTACGTTCCAGCCTGTAGTCTTCTCCAGGTTACCGCTTGGTCCCTACTCATCGTCTTATGCGCGGGCGGGTAGCGACGCCTCTGCTTCCTGTAGTGCGCCAAGATATCCGAGTACTTCTTGGATATGCGTTCTTCATCCTCTTCACAGTCGTCGGTACGCGTTCTCTGCGCGTCGGAGATGGCTCGGCGTGCATGATCTCGAGCCGCGGCGTGCGCCGCCTGGTTCCCCGTGAGAGACTCGTGCCCCGGTGTCCAGAGGATTTGTGCTGCTTCTATCTTGGTGGTGTTCAAGACCTGAAGCGCTGCCTTTCCAATCCTTCCGTTCATATACCTTCGGCATGCTTCTTGCGAGTCCGTCACCACGGTAACCATGGCCTTCTTGCACGTTGCGATGGCCAGGGCTATGCCCACCTCTTCCGCTGTGCTCGCGTCCTTGGCACGTATGGATGTGGCTGTAAGTTGTTCGCCCTTCTCGTCGACCACGCTGATTGCGAATCGGTCGTTGGTACTGTACGCAGCTGCATCTGTATATCTAACGTTTTCTTCTTTGCTGTTGGTGCGTTCGAGTATGCGCTTGAGCGCCTGTGTTCTCGCCTGTCTCCTTTCCTTGTCGTACTCGGGATGCATGTTTCTGGGAATGGTACTTATGTGTAGCTTGTCTCTGATCTCGTGTGGGATACGCTGAGGTAGGTGCCTTTCATCCTCGACTTGGTAGCCCAGATCTTGCAGCAGGGCTCTTCCCGTCCTTGTCAGCTTTAGTCGCTCCAGTTGGTTGACGTTGTGCGCCTCCACGAGCTCTTCCCACGTGCTGTGGACTCCCATTTTGAGTAATTTCGCTGTGGACGTGGAGGGGGACAGACCCAAGGCAATTTTGTATGATTTTCTGATGAGGGCGTTTACTTTGTCTCGTTGACTGTTCTTCATGTCAACGTATGGGGTCCCGTACGTGACGATGCTCGTGAGCAGCGCTTGTATCATTTTCGTGCAGTCTTCTTCCTTGAGTCCATGGCTTTTGCTCGTCACTCTTTTGATAAGGTGGGTTATTTGTTGCACTGTTCTTTGAATTTTTTCCAACTCTGCTCCCCCGGCCCCGTCCTTTTGAATCAGGAGTCCGAGGATGCGGAGCGTCGTAACCTGCGGAATCATGATGCCTCCCACCTTTACTACCGGGTCTGGTATCTGCTGCGGTTGTCAGCCTCTTGTGCGCTTCCTTAGCACCAAGAGCTCCGATTTTTCAGGTGCGCACGCCAGTCCACATGCTTGCAGGTACTTTTACGTAGTGTCAACCGCTTCTTGCAGAGCGTCTTGCTGTTGAGCTGTCGACCCTCCCGTAGTCCAGATGGTGAGGTCGTCAGCATATATTGCGTGACCAATCCCTTCTATTTGCTTCAGTTTCTTGGGTAGAGTGGTCATCGCCAGATTGAATAGCATCGGCGAAATGACGGAGCCTTGTGGCGTTCCCTTTCGCGGTATGTCGAATTTCTCAGAGCGTAAGTTGCCTATCCCCACTGTGGCTGTACGTTCTTTCAGAAAAGCTTTGATGTAATTATATACTTTTTCACCACAGTTATATACGTTGAAGTGCTGCAGTATGACTTCGTGTGATACGTTGTCGAAAGCCCCTTTCACGTCAAGTGCGAGGATGGCTCTTTTGCTGTGCGTGTCCAGCTTGTCGATGACTTTTTCCTTGATTTGCAGCAACACGTCTTGCGCGGACAGGTGAGCTCGAAATCCGAACATAGTGCTTGGGACGTGTTCGTTGTCTTCGAGATAGTCGATCATGCGGTTGTGCACCATGTGCTCGTAGAGTTTTCCAGCACACGAGGTTAGGGATATAGGTCGAAGGATCTGCACGCTGATGGGCTTGTTGGGTTTAGGTATCATGGTTACCTCGGCATGTTTCCATTCCGGTGGTACTTTACCTTGTTGCCAGCACTCGTTGATGTATTTTAAGAGCGCGTCTACAGAGGGTCCGTCAAGGTTCCGGAGTGTCTTGTTGTTTATTCTGTCGTACCCCGGCGCCGTGTTGCGGGTGAGCTTGCTCAAGGCCCTCTCGATTTCTGCTTCTGTGAAGGGCCGATCCAGTTCCATATTTGGCTTGCCTCAATACTCGTCGAAGTGCGAATCTACAGTTATGTTTCGCTCAGTACCGAGGAACTTCTCCTTCACTTCTCTGATAATGTCTTCCTCTTTCCCCGGGTGGTTGTGTATGAGTCGCTGCATTTTCTGTTTTGTGGCGTTCTTGTTCTCCTTCTTTGATAGGAGAGTCTTGAGCACCGCCCAAGTGCGCTTGCTGCTTAAGGTACCTTGAAGCTTGTTGCATGTTTCGCGCCAGTTCTTTCTTTCAAGTTGTTCAGAGTACTCTTGCGTTTCCTTGATCAGCTTAGAGATTCGAATTTTGAGTTTCCGGTTGCACTTGGTACGCTGCCAGCGTTTGGCGAGACCCCTCCGCGCCTCCCACAGGTGGAGTAAGTGCGGGTCGACCACGGGGGTGATTTGCGACAGCTGGATTGTCCTCGTATGCTTCTCGGCTCTTTCCACGACTCCTCTGATCCATATTGTTATGTCGTCTATCGTCGCATTAATGGCACTCTCATCTTTGCGAAAGGCCTGCCAGTCCGTGATCTTGGCTTTTCCTATCTTCATCGTTGCTTTGTGGTGCGGAATGATCGTTTGCACTATAAAATGGTCGCTACCAAGATTCTCGTCCATGCAGCTCCACTCATACTGTTTGAGTCCGTGTACGAATGTGAGGTCGGGGCTGATGTTTCTAGATGCACTGTTGCCGATGCGCGTGGGTGTTTGTGGGTCGTTGAGTAGCGTGAGGAGGTGTTGTTGGGCTACGTTATGCACGTCTTCCCCTTTTTTCTTTGAGGCCGCATAACCCCAGGCCACATGGGGAGCATTAAAATCTCCAACGACTATCAGCCCGTTACCCTTGCTCAGCTTATTCACCTCTCTCATAAGCTTGTCTAGATCCTTTAGGTGGTCCTTTGGTGGGCTGTACACGTTTAACACAAAGAGCCTTTGCTGCTGTTTTTTCTCGGGTACGATTTCGACGAGGGTGTGCTCGATGCGGTGTTGGATGTCGTGTCGTTGAGCGTTGATGGCTTTCTTGGTCAGGATTGCTGTCCTCGTTTTACCGTCAGTGACGTGAGTGAGGTAACCACTGACCTTGAAGTCTTCTGCTTCGGTTTCTTGTAAGGCTATAATGTCTGGGTCAAACTGCTTGCAGAATTGTACAAGGTTGCTTCTCTTACTTCGAATAGAATGACAGTTCCATTGCCAAATTTTGAGCCGTGGGTGTTGCTTGTAGTCATCTTCCTCTTTAGATTGCCTCGCCATCTTGTTCGCTTAGGGTCTGCATCATCTTGGCTTCTCGCGCAGGGTACTTAGGTTTCTTGCGAGCATTATCTCTTTCTTCTAGCATGTGAATGCGTTGACTGAAACTTTCTCCGGATTGTGTCATTTTGGTCTGTAGAGCCTGAGTCTGGTTCTCTATTTCGTTCTTGAGAGATTGCAAGCCAGTCTGTATCATCTGTGTTACCGTGTTTTGCATAACCTGCGTTACTGTGGACAGTGTGGTTTCCATCATGATGGTCACGTTGGCGTTGATGCGGTCTTCAAGTGTCTTGAGGTCGTTCTGGGTTATCACCGCTTGGTTCGACAGTGTGGATGGCTCTGGTCTGTTGACTTGTTGACTTGTTGTTGATGACTCTGTTGGTGATGGTGGTGGGGGTGGGGATGAAGGCCGCGGTAGGGGTGTTTGCGATTGCTGGGTCTGTTCTCTCCGTAGTTGTTCTATTTCTCTGCTTAAGAATCCGCAAAAAAAGGACCTGCCGCATGTGTGCCTGCGCCACCTTATTTTCCCCAGGGATCAGTTATAGCCGGCCAAGAAACCTCATGTCTCCTTATTGAATTCTTAAGAGAGACTGGTTTGATAGACATATGGTGAAACCCTTCGTCGGTATTGTAAGAGACGCTCGGGCGGCGCAATTGCCGGCCATGATCGCCAGGCTAAACCCGCCTGTAGCTACAACTAACCACAACCACCACCACCACCATGCTGTTAATTATTTGAATACGTGTTTTCATTTCATTCGCAAGTAACCTGCGCCTCTGAATATTTCATCTAAAAGACTGGAATTAGGTAATCTGCAAGAGGAAATTTTAAAAAATTGCGTAAATCCTAAAAATGATGTCTCAGTATAATGTTGAACTGCAAACAAGGACAGATGTAAACAGAAGCACTTATTCTGTCTCCGTTGGCATCTGTTTGCACGCGCATAGCACGCCCACCACAAGATTTCAGAGCATTTTAACATCAAAATTTGGGATTGTAGTTAGAACAGAAGAGACAGCATCCCATTCTGTCCATGTCCTGTTTTCGCGCTTTCATAATTCAAGATCACGCGCTCATTATAGCGGGACTATGAAGCATGTTTTTTTTTTTCACTGCTTGAGGAGTTACTATTCATTTCTTTTTCTGAGAATAAAGCAGTATATAAAAAAATTACTTTTCCAAGCATCCCCGGTGAACCTGTACTCGCATAAGCAATATTTTCAGATATACACTGGAGTGTTGACAAGCAGTGGTAGAAAAATAAAATAAATTACTTACCGCAAGCACAGCTATGGGCAGTAGAAAAACAGCTTTAGCAGACAACACACGGAGAGAGCTCCTTTTGCCTGCAATGAAAAAAAAAGGAAAGCAACGATCACAACGACTGAAATGTACGCGAAAATGTGCCTGTTTCTGAACAGCAGCAATGAAATCTTTATGGTAGCAATTACTTCGTGATGGTATGCGATAATGCTATACGTCCTTATTAGAGTTGGAAAAAGCCGGACCAGCAAATTAGTGAAGTGTAGACAATATGTGGACATAAAAGGCCAGAAAATCGGGTCACGTTCCAAGACAGTGCATCTATCAGTACGATACGTTCTTTTTCTGTCGATTGACATCAATATGTTTACATTGCTGTGCCCGCCAAAACATAAACATGCCACTTTATCCTGTACCATTGAATAAATTGTGAAGGACATCTCAAGCGCTGTTTGCTCAAACAGTGTGTTAGCTCCTTTAAGATATTCATAAAATTTGCAGGTAAACAAGGGCTCCGCTGCAACATAAATGTTTATCCTAGGCGGTTCTCAAAGCCACCGGAATGTGTCTGCAAATGTCAAGCGCATATGTCACAGGGAAAGAGCTATGAAATGTGACAGGGATAAAAAAAAAACTACTTTTGGTTCTTGCACAGGATCAACATATGCAGACTGATGGTCAGGCCTATCTATACCTCTTGAATCACTTCACATCCTGGTATAGTAGAACTCGGTACAGAATACCAAGCAGTACACACAAGGTACGAACTACTGCCTGCTAAGATGCAATAGTAGGATAGATTTAGGGCAAATCTCTGGCACCTCGCAACTTAAAACCTGGAATGAAAATAGAACTATTCTGTTGCGATGAGGTCAATCTTTTACTTTTAAAATTGGGAAATCGGACGCATACACGTCATGAACCATAGTGGTGAGGGCCGCATGACACTGGATGACAAGACTTTATCCTGGTACTTTCACTGTTCTTGCGATATTGAAGAAATCAAAGCTAATTTACAGCACATGTGTTTTGGATACCGTGGGTACCACTCGGGTTCACAGACAAGGCTAAAATATTACATGCAGTGAATGGCTGAAGAATGTAAGCACCTATGTTTAATTATTGGAAACAATACAGACAGCCTATCACTTTCCGGAATAGCCGATATAAATTCTGGGAACTTCGGCAGAACAACGTCACTTCATACCCAACGCGAGTTGCTTGGTAGAAGAATGTACGTAGCTTGCACTCACATCTGCTCGTTTTGAGAAACTGTGGCATGTTCCAGAAATCCCTACTCTGATCATTACGTGCATTACCATGTCCGTAAAAGTGGCAAACATGCATTCGTACAACGACGTGGTTCAGCAGGAGAAGTTCCTGGCGGCATACGTTAAATACACACCACCATGTATGCGCGCTTGTGTTTGTGTGGAGGGAGGAGTCAAAGGGTGAAAATCTGAATTCGTATGTTAAGTCGGAACAGCTATGATAGTTCCCATTTAGGGAGTCATAGTACTGAATGCAGGAATGCAAAGGTACATTTGTCAACTAAAATAACCAAAACCAAAAAAGTTCAACCATTACGATACCCCCTAATGCGAAATTTGAGCGCAGCTCTAGAGGCGTTTTCTTTCGCGTGTCAATATATTGTATTATGATTATATAGGTGCACGGTTTATATTAGGAAGAGAACGCTGCGAGTAGCGTAACTGAGGCAGATAATCTATCTCCTGCGGCACATTGAAAACGGAGCGATGCGTAGCGCGACTGCCTCGCTAACCGGGAGGTTGCGGTAGGCAGCCCGTGGGTGACACGGGGGCGCGATTCACAGCTGCCGCCGCTGCAGACAGACAGACAGAAGCCAGCTAAGTCGGCAATGTGTGATGAGAAAAAGCGTGTGGTTTCCAAAGAAATAACAGAAATAATGTGCTTAGCGTAGGTCGCTAACGATGTTTGAATGATGGAGCACGTATTTTTGTTTTATAAACAACGTTTCATGGGAAAAATCATGTGATACTGAACATTTCAAAACTCAGCAATAACAACAATAATAACAAAACTCAACAAAACTCAATATGAACAGTATCAGACGAGGTCTGTGAAGCGCTCTACCGACCAATAAGGCTTTCGGAAATTTAGTGTGCGATAAACACACGCCATCGTTGCTTAGTGCCTATGGTGTTGCGCTGCTAAGCAAGAGGTCGCGGGATGAAATCCCGGCCACGGCGGCCACATTTCGATAGGTGCAGAATGCGAGAGCACCTTTGTATTTAGATTGAGGCGCACGTTAAAGAACCCCAGGTGGTCAAAAGTAATCTTGCAGTCTTCCATGGGGCTACGACGTGCCTCATAATCAGGTCGTGGTTTGAGTACGTGAAAATGCGTAATTTTTTTTAGGATGCAGTAACCGATCTTTGTCCCGGCAAGTCACCGGAGCGCAATTCTCTTGCATAGGCTCTCTACAAAAGCTTTAAGAGTGGAATACTTGCAGCATTACACGGCGTGATAAATAAGACGTACGAATACAAGCAAGCGCCTTCTTCTTTTCCGACATCGGAAGTTACTTCAATTCTTAACGCGAAATACCCAGTGCGTTATTTTTTCGATTGAAGCCAAGAGACCCGTAAGCTTGACAAATATAGACTCTAAAGTTTACACTGATGTACCGGTGCGACGATTGAAAAGTGCGATCAGTGAGCTTCTAGGTTCCCATCAGACCTGTGGTATCAGAGGTAGGTCAATCTTTTTGAATATACACATTGCAAACAGCATGTGGCAATGTCGTGACAAGCGGACAAGGATTAAGATTCACCTTGAAGAAGCTTTTGATCGGATCGTCCAAGACGTAATACTGTGGCTTTTCGGAACTTGTTGACGCCAGTAGAGTGATAAGCTTTAAGAGGAAGTAAGAATGATGTATAAAGGTTGCGCCTCAAAGTTAATAATTATTAGGGAGTTAGGCGCCAGCCTAAAATGGAGCCATCAGTAAAGGAACGGTGTTGTTTGTCGCCTGTTTTGTTAGTCTTGTAATAAGAGCCGGTTTGTTTGAAAGTAATGAAAACCCACATTTTTCGTGCGTTTACCTATTTCGACATTGATACTAGAGTTCTGGTTTATGTGCATGACGTGGTGATTTTTTGCGTGGATACAAGGAATGTTATAATATCATGAAAGCGGTTGCTTCTTTTGGGCCGCAGCTGGAAGTGCTGTCAGCTGCACTATATTAGCGCGAGACTGAAGACGGAAATTGCGACAGTAGGTCGCCAGCGATGAAAAAGCCGCTTGTCGCCATCTTGGCTGCTGTGATGTCTACGCTATTCGCACTATTTGTACGTATCTGTAGATAAGCGTTCTTCGTGCGACACGTTTTCGTGGAAGCGCTGGTTACGTTGCCTGTTTATCCCCCCCTCGCTCGAACACGGCACTGTGAAGGGGTCGGCGCGTAGTTCCCTCTGCGATGGCTAATGAAGCACAAATCACGCCGGAACCTACCACCCAGGAGGAATTACCGTCTTCTGTCGTCTTGTCGCTTTGTAAAGACCCATGCAACTTTTGGCACAGAAGACGTAGTCGTCTAAAATTGATCTCACGGTATGAACGTGTCAGCAAACCGAACATGTGGGACGGTTCGCTTATGTTGGCGAAAGTGATATTTTATCTGAAAGGGATAACGCGTTTCTGGTACTAGTCGCACGACAACATTCTGACCAGCTGGGACCTATGAAGAGTAAAACTGAACGACTTGTTCGCCAAGCCCTTGGGTTGTCAGCCAGCCGCTAAAAATAACTTGGTTCTCGCGCGCAGCCAGCGACTTAATCACACATTTCGTACATATTCAGGATATTTTAGCGCTTTACCGCAAACTTGACAGTAACATGTCTGAAGCACACAACATGAGGCACATTCTCAAAGGTATTGTCGCCGATGACGCATTGAACCTCTTGGTATTAAGGAACTGTGCTATTGTTTATGCTATTGTCAAACACTGTCGGCGATTCAAACAGGCAAAATCCCGGCGTATCGCGTAGCAATCCACAAGGCTCCCAAATACTGCCACATCGTCATCATGCGAAGAACAAATACCGACTTTACAATCACCGGCTTTATAGAAGAAATGCCACCAGTCCCTTTTCTGCACCATGTCTCGACTGCAAACGAACCTATGGTTTCCTTGATTCAAGCCGTGGTTCGCCAGAAGATCGCTAATTTGGGACTCTACCGTGTGCGCTAAAAACACTGACCACATTCCACGAGTCACACTGGGAAACCGGCCCTTTTACTCGCGAAACAGCAACCCTGCCAGGGGGAGTATACCGCATGATCGCCCAATGTGTTTCGCGTGCTCTCGTGTTGGGCATAGTGCGTGTCACTGGTGGAACCAAGCGACGTCGCCAACTGGCTGACGCACCCGGAATACTCGTCCTGAAGGCAACTCCCGTGCAACAACGTCGCGCTCTCTACCGAGTGATGCGCCCGATGTCAACACTTGAGCCAATGTGTATCGCAGGTCACTATTCCAACGCGACCAGTGGTCTCGCTCATCGCAACGCCACCGATTCCCTTCGCCTGCCAACTCTGGACGCCACGCATAGGAAAACTAACGAGTGCAGCGTCCGGAGATGCCCTTGCATTCCTGACGCGGCCTCGAAACACTCGTCGAATTGTCCCGACCCGCTCTAATTTGCTCGAAGTTCGAGTCAGTGGCATGACCGTTACGGCCATTACCGACACCGGTGCACAAGCCTCAGTCATGAGCGCCAGTCTTCGTGATAAACGAAAGAAAGTCCTGTCACCTGCCGTGCGATGTACATTACGAGCCGCCGATGGAAGCACGCCTATCGTTGTAGGAATATGCACTGCCCGCGTCATTATCTCTGGCCCTCGGACAAGTGCACTCTTTCTTGTGTTTGAGCAGTGCCCATATGAAGTGATCTTGTGCATTGACATCTTGTACATAAATTCAGCTTTTGTCGACTGTGGCACAGGTGTCCTTCAACTTGAACTCGCTTCTGTCCCGACTCCTGCTACTACCCTTACGCGATTGTGTTCTTTAGAGTTCGTGCGATTATCGTCTCTGCACACCATTTTGTTTTTCGACGCCCTCTCCTTCTGTCGATGACGTGGATTACATTGCATCCCCTATTATTGACGTTGTCTTGGCACACAATGAGGCCCTATCACACACGGTTGCCGAAATTATCAAGAACGAAGCTTATCTGCATCTGCTCAACTTCGGCCTATCCGGTCATGTTCTACCTTGCGGAATTGCGCTTGCAACTTGTCATCCCTAAAGGGGCGTTTATAGTCCGACGTAACGCGCGCGCGCGCGCGCGCTCGCTCACGCTACGTTACGTTGGCGAAAACAACTCCTTCTACAGTCCGACGCACTGCAGCGCCGACGTAACCGGCGGCTGCCAGCGCGCCCCGACGGGCCCGGCGCAGATTTGGCTCCTGCTCCATTCGCACGCCGGCGCCGCCGACTGCGTCGACCCACTACAGACGCAGACGACTCCGCAGACGGCTTTTGCGGACGGCGCGCGACTAGGTAAACCTTCTGCGCATGCTCCGAAGATAGCAGCCTACGGCGCGCGCGTTGAAGTATAGAGGGGATGGCATCTCGGCTGGCGCAGCGCAACCGACGTAGCGTGAGTGACCGCGAACGATGCTCGCCCGCGCGCCGATAACGTCGGACTATAAACGGGCCTTAAACGACTGCCAGATCATCAGGTTAACATCTGAAGCCCATTTACGTCCTACGTGCGTCGCAGGATCCATCAGCTAGCCCACCAGTGAACTCGACAAATTAGTAGCCGCTGACCTTCACCTGCACGCACTGATGAACTTTGCCATTTGTTGGCGCCGTATCGGGATGTTTTTGACTTCGACAACCGCCTGCTTGGCCAGAGAACGGTTGTCATGCATCGAATTCACACCGGTGACACAAACGCTATTCATCGTCGTCCGTATCGCGTTTCTGCTGCTGAACGGGTGATTATACAGAAGGAAGTCGACAAGATGGCAGAAAAAGACATTACAGAACCTTCGCAAAGCCCATGAGCATCTCCAGTTGTGCTCGTCAAGAAAAAAGACGATACCTGGCGTTTCTGTGTCGATTACAGGCACCTGAACAAGTTCACTAAGAAGGACGTATATCCACTCCCTCGCATAGATGACGCCCTCGACTGCCTCCACAGAACGAGTTATTTTTCGTCCATCGATGCGCGGTGTGGCTATTGGCAGGTTGCCGTAAATCGTATGGACCGCGAGAATGCCACATTTGTAACACCTGATGAGCTATACCAATTTAAGGTTATGCTCTTCGGTCTATGCAATGCACCCGCCACATTTGAGCGCATGATGGATTCGTTCCTTCGAGGCATCGTATGGTTGACCTGCTTATGATACCTGGATGACGTTATTGTTTTTAAACGACAGTTTCCAGCCATATTCGTCGGTCATTCGGCGATTCTCCAAGTGTTCCGCCGCACCGATCTTCCACTCAACACAGCCAAGTCCCACTTTGGTCGGCGCCAAAAAACAGTGCTCGATCACCTTGTTAAAGGTGCGGGAATCTGTCCAGACCCTGAAAAAATACGCACCGTGAACCCTTCCCGCATACCTTCCACTAAAAGAGATGTTCACTTCTTGATTGGCTTACTTTCCTACTTCCATTGCTTTGTCCGAAATTTCGCTGACGTTCCCCGTCCACTCACTGAACTTCTCAAGAAAGATACGCCTCCCTTATGGGGCTGTAGAGAAGCTCATGAATTTTTTGTGCTTACCCGCCTTCTAACGACTTCTCTGTTGGCACACTTCGACCCTTCTACTCCTACAGAAGTTCGGACGAAAACGAGTGGAGACGTAATCGGAGCCGTCTTTGCCTAGCACCAGCATGGTCGCGACGACGTCACAGCGTACGCTAGCCGCCTGATCTCTGTCCCGGAGCGCGATTACTCAGCTTTACCGAGCACGAATACCTTGCTCTTGTTTGAGCCATTTCCAAATTTCGGCCCTAGCAATGTGGCCGTCCATTCACGGTAGCGACTGACCACCATGCATTCTGCTGGCTTTGATCGCTGAAAAATACTACAGACCGTCTTGGGCGCTTGGCTTTGCGGTTACGGGAGTACTCGATTTCCGCCGTGCAGAAGTCTGGCCGTTTACACCAGGACGCGGACTGCCTCTCCCGATATCCGGTTGATCCACCCGACAACACCAACCCTGACACCGATGCCTGTGCTCTTTCTATCTCAGACTTTTTTCGTAAACAGACGATAAACAGTCGCTTGATCCGGCGTTACGCTTCATCATCAACCGTTTCTGCTCCGAGGCCTCTCTCGAATCGCTATGGATGTTTACATTACATAGTGGAACTTTATACCCCCACGGTATATATCGTGAATGTCCTGAGCACTTGCTGGTGGTGCCCTCCCACGTGAGTTCTACTCTCCCCAAATAGCTTCACGACGAACCCACAGCAGGACTTCTTGGTGTAACGTGCACTTATGACCGCGTGCGGCGTCGTTTCCTTTGGCCTGGGCATTATCGTTTAGTGCAGAAGTATGTTGGCAGCCACAGACTGCGTCAACGACGCAAGAGGCCACCGACGCTTCCTGCCGGCCTTCTTCAGCCTATTGATGTCCCAGTGGAGCCCTCCTTCCACTTCGACCTCGCTGCGCTCAGATCCTTCCCGACATCAGTTCCAGGGAAGAAAAGGGTCGCTGTCACGACAGGCTATGCCCCGCATTACGTTATTAGACGCGCACTTCGAACCATCTGTGCTACCAATATTGCCTACTTCCATCTCCACGATGTGATTCTGCATCGCGGAGCTCCTCGTCTACTGCTCAATGATCATGGTTCCTACTTCTCGTACAGTGTCATCGATGATATTGTCCGCTCATGATATTATTCGCTCATGACTAGGACAGGATGAGGGGAGGTGACTCGACATTGGTGCGTCCGCACTATTCACTAAGATACGTAGTTTCTACCCCCAAAATGATAACTTAAATGCCTGAATTAGTGACTGTAATGCTGGTCTTGTCGTACTAACGAAAACCTGGCTTTCTAGCCGTATGTCTAATTCAGAGTTATTTCAGGGTAACAGAAAACTTAATGTGTATCGTCATGATGGCACTGATAGAATGGGTGAAGGCGTTCTAATTGCCAATAATGAAATAATTGAATCTCATCCTATCCATATTTGTAGCAGTCTGGAAATAGTGGGGTGTTGCATTACCGTTAATTTAAAAAAGAACTGATCTTGGGTGCTTGCTACCATCCCCCTACTTCAGGTCACACTTTTTGTGCCGATTTTCATTAATGTTTGAACCAGGTTGTTGGGCGGTGTACCACTGTTTATCTAGGCGACTTTAACTTTCCCACGATCACATGGTCCCAGTTGTGTCCCTTCTCAAAACCATCATGCATGGACGCGGTCACATTTCTTAACAGATGTTCCGATTTTCACCTATCGCAGATTGTTCCCCTACCGACGCGTGTAACCCCCACTACTTCGTCCATACTCGATCTCGTCATTACATCTGCTCCTGACATGACGTCGCTCGTTACTCATGTGCCTGGATTAAGTGACCATGACGTGCTCTATTTAACATTGTCTATTCCATCTGCAAGTGCACAAAAACAGCTCAAACAAATAAGGGACTACAATGGTGGCAGTTACGATGCTATTATCATTGAACTTTCCTCCTTCCTTGATAACTTCATTTCAACCTACAAGGAGCAGTCCGAAGAACTTTGGAATTCTTTTAGAACAAAGGTAGTTGACCTAAGTAACAAATTTATTCCTTTAGGAGCAGTTTACGACAACAATAACGCTCCCTGGTAGAACGTGTACCTAAAGCGGTTATCGAACAAGAAAAGCAGGATATTTCTTAGTGCGAAAAGATCGCCTAGCCCGGACAGATGAGCTGTATACAAAGCCGCTTCTACGGCATATTTCGAGGCACTGAAATCGGCAACATTTACCTTTTCCCATTCCATGTTTCCGTCCTTACTCAAAACTAACCCTAAGTGCTTTTGGAATACTAAGAAAAACAGCAACAACAAGGACATATCTCCCAACAACAATGTTGAACCAGTTCCGAAGCGTCTTTGTGCCTCAATCTTTATTGGCACCTTTGCAAACTTGTTTTGGGACCCAATATTCACTCTTCTTTCGTATCCGAGAGCACACCTGACACCAATGGATCCCATCATGCTTGACCAAGCCGGCATTCGTGCTATTATTTAAAGACTAAAACGATCATCTTCATGTGGCCGGGATGGCATCAACGCTAAATTCTTGCGAAACACTAATGAGTACAGCTCTATCATTCTGAATTACATTTTCACCAAATCACTCAGCAAAGGATGCTTACTCAAGCATTGAAAAGTAGCCAAGGTCGTGCCTTTCTACAAGTCTGGTGACGCACACAACCCAAGTATTTATCGTGCGATATCGCTAACATTTGTTCCGTGCAATATATTAGGACACGTCACCTTTACTCACTTGGTTAACTTCCTGTAAACGAATAACTTCTTTCATCCATCTCAGCATGATTTTCGTAAACATTTTTCTTGTGAAACACAACTACTTACACTTACTTATGACCTTCACACATTTCTTGACGTTGGCCTAATCACTGACTGCATATACTTGAATTTCGCGAAAGTTTTCGATAGTGTAAACCATGATCTCCTTATGCTAAAACTAACCAGCCTAAATATTGACCCTTTAGTACAACGCTGGATACACGACTTCCTTTCTAACCGCACTCAATTCGTCACGGCGAATGGAACCGATTCTCTAGAGGCCCCTGTTCCCTCAGGAGTGCCACAGGGCTCAGTTTTAGGCCCATTACTATTTTTGATTTACAATAATAGTTTACCTACTAGTATCCCTTCTTCTATCTGTCCTTTTGCTGATGATTGCATTATCTAGTGCACCATTTCTAATTATGCTGACGCAATAATCCTTCAAACTGACCTAATAATATTTCTGCTTGGTGCGAAATGTGGAAAATGAAACTTTATATTCTAAAATGTAAATCAATGAGAGTATCGCGTAATACCATGCCTTGACCCAACTACCTTCTTCACAGCACGGCGCTTGAATCCGCAAATACATATATGTACCTCGGTGTAAATATTGCTAATGACCTTTCATAGAGGTACCACATCGACCACGTAACATCAAAGGCCAATCGCATGCTTGGTTACCTGAAAGGAAACTTCCCTCTCACCCCTTCATTACTCAAGCGTCAGTTATACAACACTTATGTCCGACATAATCTCGAATATGCTTCACCAATCTGGGACCCTGGCCTTTCAGCGCTTACCAATAACTTAGAGGCAATGCAGAATCGTGCAGCACGTTTTATCTTAAGTAACTACCATCGAACTTCCAGCGCAACTAACATGAAATCGATACTTAATCTGCCTCCGCTTGCAAAAAGACGGAAACTATCTCGACTTCTCTTGTTTCATAAGATCTGTCATCATAACCATGTTCTTAGGACCCGACTGGGTAAACCGCCTAATTTTGTTTCATCTCGACTTGATCGCCACCACAAAGTGCATGTTCCTCTTCAAAACACTGTAACATACTCGCACTCTTTCCCGCCCAAAACGAGCCTTGACTGGAACGATCCTCCCGCCTCATTAGTTAGCATTACCAGCTGTGACAATTTTCGTGAAACTCTTGCCAGCCCAATTTAAGGCATTTCAGTAATCATTTTTCTGTAAACGTTCTCTATTTCGGTTGTCAACTGCATCTTTTAATGTCTTAATCGAGTGCAATACTATTTCCTTGCCGTAATTATTGTACAAGCCTTGCATAACAGTGTGAATTTTCGTTGTTGTTAGAAATTACATTCGTTCCCATTTTTGAAATTTTCAGTTGTGTTTGTGCAAATAACTATTTTTGTTCATTGATTGACCCCTCTCCTCTATAATGCTTGCATGCCTGGAAGGTACAATAATAAATAAATAAAATAAATAAATAAATAAATGAGTACGTAAATAAATAAATAAATAAATAAATAAATAAAACGCATGGTCACCGCCGTCTATCAACCTCAGACAAACGGCCTCACCAAACAATTGAACCGTACCATAACAAATATGCTCTCAAAGTAAGTTTCCGCCGATCACCGCGAATGGAATGCTACGCTACCCTATGCTACATTCGCCTGAAATTCGTCTACCCACGCCGCCCGATCTGCGCATGAAAGTGGTCAACGAGTCTTCATTCCGATTTCGCGAACAGACGCTGCGGCTGAGCTGCGATTGATGTCCCGTGAGTGTACCTTGCCTCTGTGGGACTCAAATGTTTTCACCATGTATCGGTTGCGTTCGTTGTCTCTGGGCATACGGATGCACCTCCTGCCTGGGTTACCAAGACGTGAACAGACCATGCTCTACCGTCTGTGGCTAGGCGTTGCCTTTACGAAGTCATGTGCTTTCCTCAATGGAATGGCCAACGGCCCCACGTGCGACACATGTAACATCGACGAGACGCTCGCACATATTATCTGTGTCTGCCCGCAATACAGTGCCCAGAGACAAGTGATGTGCATAGTACTGGACCAGTTGGACAATCGTATGCTTTCAGAACTAAAAGCTTTAGGCCAATGCTCCGAAAGAACATCCGCGTTGAAGGCCTTACTCGCGCTATTAAGGTTCTTGCGGTCTACGGGGCTTCACAACACTCTAAGAATGCCGCCCCCTACGATTCTATAGTGTACGCGCATTCTTCGTGCTTGTCTCCCTTTCTTTCGATCTCCCCCTTCCACTGTTTCTACTCTTTTTATCCCCCTTAACCCTTCGAACAGCGCATGGTAGCCAACCGGAACTACCTCTCGTTAACCTCCCCGCCTTCTTCTGGATTATTTATCTCTCTCTCTCTAGCCACAATACGATATGTTGCTCACTGTTTAATCTTTTTTTTTTTGGCCGTGAGCCGTTACTACTCATGGTTACTTTACTGCCGGGCACTCCGCAACAACCATCGGAGTACGCGCAAGATGCCATCGCAAGGGCGAACGCTGCGTGCCACATCACGCGTGGCCGCCTCGCGATGTCACAGGCGTCACATAAGTTCCGCTACAACTGCCGTCACAAGGATACCTCATACTCTCCTGGATCATTAGTGCTACTCTGGTCATGAACTCAAAGAGTTGGTCTTTCAGCGAAGCTTCTACCACGCGGCAACGGTCCTTCTAGCGTGGTCCGCAAAGTCACCCACGTGCGGTATGAGATTGCACCAGCCAAGCCAGTGGTGCTATCTTCTGCACCCGGTCAGACTGATGTAGTTCACGCTGCTCGGCTAAAGCGGTATGACCCGCCCACTGATGCTGCACTCTGACCTGCCCGGATGACGTGGGTGTATCAGCCCGGCGGGAAAGCCGCCAGGCTGAAGAAGAATACTGCAGCAATGCAATAGGCCAGCACCGAAGAAGAAAGAAGCGTAGCGGCTCCTCTTCGCCATTTTGGCGGCTGTTGCGCCTGTGTCACTGCCCTTATTTATAGATATCTTCAAAAATGCGTTGTTTCTGCAGCAATATTAGTGCCAAGGCTTATGTCACAGCATATGGCCACATACACCTAAGTATTTTGTAGCATGAGCTGGCGCGTCACACCTGGAAAATATCTTGAGGAGCCATTTCAATATTGCCGTGACAGTGCAGACGATTGTACCGAAGAACCACAGAGGTAATTATGAGACACAAAAGTGGGGCTGGCATAATTTTCTGTTTTCGGAAGCTAGTGTTTACAATTTACATTTAGTTACAAAAGTGTGTTGTGTACTACAAATGTTATGTTTGTCAATAATTTAGGTGCCGAAATCTCATAGAGCGATTGCACTATATATGGGGATCTATTTGGGAAATAACTAACCGGTGTAACTTGTTTTATTCGGTAAAGTATGGGGCCCTTGGGGCTAACGCATTTGCTTTTGAGACAGAATGTTAGCAGGCTCATTTCCTCACGCGTTCAAACTGATGTACTTATGCTTAGTCTTAGTCAAGTGAAATTCAGTTCATCATCGCCTGAGTTGGTGGTCTCATCAAGAAATGAGAACACGTACCCCAATTCGAATTTTTTTGAAGGAAGTTGTTATGGCCTTTTTTTTTACTAAAAGCACAATTATAGATCAATTTTCTGTCTTCTGGATCGCGAAAGAAACTATCGTGGCCTTTTCAATGTTGTCTTGTCACTTCCTCTATATCGCACAATGTATAATTTTGGACTTGAATGCTATTGCTCAAACGTTTGAAAAAAAAAAGGCGTTAGATCTTCGGCGGGAACTTTTCTTTTTAATTGCGTCCTGGCAGTATCCCTTTGAGGCCTGGCTTCAAACAAGGGCTTCTTTATTCCTTGATCCGTCAACTACATCATGTGTAACAAAGCTGAACCTATTTAGCACATCCTCCTGCATAGCCTAGACTCCCTGTTCCTATACAGCAAGAAACAAGTATGGAGTTCATTTGGGCAGGACAGACATCGGTGGAAGGATGCGATTTCAAAAAACCACCCCTTCAAATGGGTCTACTGGTTCAACTAAACAGTCGTGTCGATGGGTGTAAGGGGTGCGCGTTACAGACAAGAGAAAACAACCCTAAGTGTGCAATTTTTCATAGAGTGTACAAAATTGATGCCGCTTGTTGCAGCATTGAGCATAAACTGATGATTAGAGACAGATCCGTGACCGCCGTGGCTGCTTAGTGGCTGTGGCATAGCACTGCTAAGCACGACGTCGCGGGATTATATCGCGGCGGTGGCGGCGGCGGTGGCGACCACATGTAACTGGGGACGAAACACGAAAACACGTCTGAGCGTCATGCATTCGGCGCACGTTAAAAAGCCCCAGGTGTTCGAAATTATCCCGCAGTGCAACACTACGGCGTGCATCGTGACCATCAATCTCATTTCGGTACGTAGAACCCCAGAATTCAAGTTAAATTTCTTGAGATAAAAATCGGGACGGAATGCCGTTGTACGTGTTATTTTGTAGCCCGAAAATGTACGGGAATGAAAGCATTTAACACTTGTAGAAAAAAAAGCAATACTGCTACGTACAAAACAAACGTACCAAATAAAACTACGGCATTTGCCTTCTCTACGTAAATGTAGTAGCTAGTTTACGGACGCAAAGCTCGCGCCTCCATCGCAACTGGAATCGCTCGGAAACCAAGTCACGACTTTGCCGGCTCTTCCACACACGCTGTTAAAACATAGGGCGTTGGGCGTGGCACATGCAGGGCTGAGCCTAATATACAGAAGAAGTGGGAGAGCTTCTCCAGATGGTCGGAGATTCTGTCCTCGACAACGCTTGCGCACACGTCTGCTGGGCGGATTAAAGTGAAGTCGATGATCGTGCGAAGTTCTGACGTGGCATTTTTTTTCAAGAGATAGAGAAGAGAGAGAGAGCGAGAGGCACACGAAGTTGCTTAGCGAGCGATTACAAAAAAAGGGAATGTGAGCAAACAGAGAGTTCTTATAGAGCTTTCACTGCCTTGCAAGCTATTAAGCTGCAGCTTGAAAAATAGCAGCTCAAACAATGCACGTGCCAAGCAAGGCGTCTTTATAGGAAGCCCCGCTAAGAGTGGGAGCCACGCTGGCGCAAAGGAAACAAGTGCGCACTCTTTCCCCATTGCAGGGTCGATGTTGAAGACCTTCGATGAAGGCAGGCTTTTGCGGAGCCTCTGTCCACTCGGTAGACAGCGAAAACTGGCGTGCTTCCCTTGTAATCCACGTGATAAACCGATAATTTCATTGGGCTCGCATTCATGTATTAGTGCAGTATTATGTTTCGTACAGTATATATTTTGGTGTGCGTCTTGAGATTCTATTTGCGTATAACTTCGCCTTTGACATCCGCAATCTACAAAGTGATACCAACATTGGTTCGGGCTACTGCTTTTTTTCTCACTAACACCATAGGTTTGCCTGTGCGTTATTCCAGTACCACATATCTAGCGGAAGAGGCCCTACCAGCTTACGGCTTAAACAACGTGAACATGTAGCTTTCAGTGCTTAAATGTTTGTCATGCAGTCGAGCCACAGAAGTAATTTACACCCTTGAGAATGCAGCGATGAATAGGACGCCGTTGACACACTTTGAATTATCGTTATCAATTTGATATAAACCCGTTACTGCGGCAGCATGCTGCATACCAATATCATAACATGCAAGTGTACACGGAAGGCACATTTCTTTATGTGAATACCTGCAGTGCCACAAGGGCATAGTAGCAAGGGGACACTAAAGATATTGACACGTGTACTTGTTTGTCTTTATCGGGCGACACGTACATTGGTACAGAAAGGACGGACTCTGGAGAGAAAATATACGCTTGTTCAGATTTGGGTCATCATCATCATCATCATCATCATGATCCTATTTTACGTCCACTGCAGGACGAAGGCTTCTCCCTGCGACCTCCAATTACTCCTGTCCTGCGCCAAGCGATTCCAACTAGCACCAGCAAATTTCCTAATTTCGTCGCACCACCTGGTCTTCTGCCGTCCTCTACTGAGCTTGTCTTCTCTTGGTATCCATTCTGTCAACCTAATGCTCTAATGGTTATCTAGTCTATGCATTACCTGACCTGCCCAGCGTCATTTTTTTCTGCTAATGTGAATTAGAATATCGTCTATAACCGTTTGCTCTCTGATCAAAACCGTTCTCTTTCTGTCTCTTAAAGTTATTCCTAGCGTTCTTCGTTCCATCGCTCTTTGCGCGGTCCTTAACTTGTTCTCAAGTTTCTTTGTCAGTCTCCAGGTCTCTGCCCCGTATGTCAGCACCGGTAAAATGCACTGATTGTATACCTTCCTTTTCAATGATAAAGGTAAGCTTCCAGTCATTAGCTCACAATGTCTGCCGTATGCGATCCAATCCATTTTTATTCGGTAAATTTTCTTTTCATGATCAGAGTTCCCTTTGAATAACTGATTTTGGTAAACGTACTCCTTCACAGATTCTAAACGCTGACTGGCTATCCTGAACTCTTGTTCTCTTGTCAGGCTATTCATCATTATCTTCTGCATATTTACCGTAAACCCCACTCTTACACTATCCAAGTTGGGGTTCTCAATCATGTGTTGTAGCTTGTCTGTAGTGTTGCTGAATAGAACAACGTCATCGCTAAACCAAAGGTTGCTGAGGTATGCGCCGTCAATTCTTGCTCCGGAACCTTCCCACTTTAATAGCTTGAATACTTCTTCCAAGCACGCAGTGGATAGCATTGGAAAGATTGTGTGTCGTTGTCTGACCCCTTTCTTTATAGGTATCTTCCTATTTTTCTTGTGTAGAATTAATGTGGCTCTGCAATCTCTGTAGATATATTCCGAGGTATGTATACCTAAGGGTCTGTACGCCTTGATTACGCAATGCCTCTATGATTGCTGGTGTCTCTGCTGAATCGAATGCCTATTGCTAATCTATGAAACTATAGAAAGGCTGATTGTACTCTGTCGATTTCTCGATTACCTGATTACTGAAATGGCTGCGATTCATTGTATAGAGTATCCCTTCCTGAAACCTTTGTGTTTCATTTGTTGACTAAAGTCCAGTGTTGCCATCATTCTATTGGAGATTACCTTGGTTAATATTTTATGTAGTACTGAGAGTAAGCTAATAGGCCTATAATTTTTCAATTCTTTAACGTCTTCCTTTTTGTGGATTAGTATAACATTTGCATTCTTCAAGTTTTTTGGGACCCTTCCAGTTGATAGACACTGCGTATAGAGGGCCGCCAGTTTTTCAAGCATTTTGTCTCCTCCATCTTTGATTAAATCGACTGTTATTGCATCTTCTTCTGCCACTTTTCCCCGTTTCATGTCTTGCAAGGTCCTTCTGACCTCATACCTAGCAACAGGAGGAGTTTCTGTATCCTATTCACTACTGTTTCGAATGGAGTTCTCCTGAGTCCTCTGTGTACAGTACAAATCAGGGTAAAATGCTTCCGCTGCTTTTATTATAGCTTCGAGATGGCTCAAGATATTACCCTGCTTATCTTTCAGTGCATACATCTTGCTTTGCCCTATGCCAAGTTTGTTTCTCACTGATTTCAGGTTGTGTCCATTTGTTACGGCTTGTTGTGCCATTACCACAAGCCCGGATTCCGAATCTGCAAGATGCGGAATCTATCCTGCGAGCGCCATAATTCTCCCTTCACAAGACAAGATGCTGCGCCTTCGTGCGGGAGAAGCCTCGGCGAAGCAGCGTGTTTAAACGTGTCCGCGTGTGCCCGACAGCCCGGCGCCGCACCTCCCTTGCCTGGAGGTCACCGCGCGCGCGAACTTTGAACCGGGTGGCCAGCGCGGTCGCTGGTTGGACCCCTCGGACGACCGTCGTGTGCTGACTTTGTATTGGGCCGTTTGAGTGACAATGGGCCTCGGGGATTATAAAAGCAGTGACACGCCGCTCGAAAACAGGATCCGCCGACCCCACCTGGAGAGAGGGTCGCTCCCGACTGGGGTGAGATGTGTCACACGTTTTCGCCGGACGCCGTCGTGCGAGAACAGTCGCGTTTGTGTGAGCTCTCGGCCCCAGTGCCGATCCGTTCATGTCCTGTATGATAACCTGTATATAATGTATAAAGTCCCTTTTGTTATTCTCATCGACGCCAGGCTCGGAGTCTTCGCTACCAACGCTCTGTCACGAAACGGGTGACGAGCGCTACGGGACCACACAGCCGTAATCGTGGTGCAGCGGTGCAAGTTCGTAACACTGGTGGCACCGGCTGGAAGTTCGTAACACTGGTGGCAGCGGTGGGATGTTTATAACACTGGATGGCAGCTACGGGATTGACCGGCATCAGCTACCTCGGCGCGGTGAGTGCCTGAAGTTTACCTCAAACACCAGACTTTCTCTGACACAGGTTATAGTAGCTTAGGGAAGGATTTGGTGTTGCATTGTGATAACCTTGTGTGTTTCAAGCCTAGTAAGAGTGTTTTGAAAACCAGGGGATGCTGAGGGGGTAAACAGGGCAGTGTGTGATATACTTGCATATGTCTTACTAGTAGTGTTATAGTAGCGTACGGCAGGTATATTCAAAAAGGGTAAACAGCAGGAGGACAGTGTGAACGATGGAGAAGTACAAGGTGAAGGAACTTCTCGAAATTTGTGAGGAGTTGGGCATTGAGTTGGGCTCAACCAAAAGAAAGAATGCGATCCTTGAGGTCATGAGGACTGGGGACGTAACGGCTGAGGAAGCCGCAGAGGCCTTGGCGGGTATCAATGAACGTCGGGAAAGGGAGGAGAAGGAACGTTGCGAGCGGGAAAGGAGAGAACAGCAACGTCGCGCGTAGGAAAAGCTGATAGAAGAGATGGGTTTTACGGGAAGCCCGACGAACGGAAGGAAATCACGCGTCGCGAGTTTCGGGACGACGAATCCCTTACCAAAGAAACTGTAAGGGAAGGGCAGAATACATCTCAGAATGATGACGATGGTCCGAAACAGCGAAACGAAATGACGCGTTCTTTTGAAAAACGGAAACCGTTAACCTGCTACAATTGCAAAAAGCAAGGACACATAGCTGCAAGCTGCCCAGAGAGAATTGCTTTTGCAACGATACAGGAAACTCACAAGAACATACGTCTATTGGAGCCCTATGTGCAGGAAATTAAGGTAAACGGCAAGAAGTGCCGAGCACTGCGGGACTCTGCAGCAACTATGGACGTTGTTCACCCGTCTTTCGTCTCCTCGAGTGATTTTACGGGAGAGTGCGTTAGGATACGGCAAGTGGCCGAGAAGGAGAGTGTCTGTTTACCGATCGCAACGGTTATCATTGAAGGAGAGTTTGGAAAACTTAACACCGAAGCCGCTGTGTCAGCCGCCCTCCCGGAGCAATTTTCCTACCTCTTCTCAAATAGCTCGGAGCAGCTGCTGAGGGATCAGGGCAAATCATTCTTTGCCGACGTGGCGTACATGGCCCCCACGCGATCCAAAGCGCGCCCGCTGTCGAGGGAACTTGACTTAGCGTCGGTGAGCGAAAGGCGGTGCGGCACACGGACCGATCACGGTAACTTGAGTGGCGAGCAGTCACGGGAGAGGCAGAGCTCGGAGGCTGGCCTAGACGAGCGGGTCCTGGAAGTGAGTGGGAGTGACGCGTGCAGTGCTGGCCGCGATATAGACTCGACGCCGCAATTAGACGACGCGGGCTCCACACTCGCTCCGGTTTCCGCCAGCTGGCAGGAGCAGGCTGCAGTTGAAAGGGAAACTCGGATTCGCGAGCAACAGGAAGATTGTTCATTAGCCGATCTGAGGAAGAGCGTCAAACGGGGAGTGGAAAAAAAGGGGGTTTCATTTGGCAAGGAACCTGGCTTATTGTACCGCCGCTACACGGATAAGCAGGGTCGCAAATATAAGCAGCTTCAGATTCCGCGAAAATATCGCCGGGAAAAATGAATGACCTCATTAGCTTCCTCAGAAGTATGTTTTCGGTCCAAAGCGATTTCAAGGGGACCATTCTATTTGTCATTATTATTGCTGATTATTAATTGTTTCTATTTTGTTGTGTTGATGATTTGAAAACTGATTGTTTAAGCCTTGTGTGCTAGATCGTACACCTGCCTCTTGTTGCAGCGGGAGAAAAAAAGGGGAAAACAATTTAGTTAGGTTGCTTTGAATTATGGCCTTGTCTGGTGTTTGACGGGAGACAGAGGGCACTTGTTCGTGTTGGGTGTTGCCTTTTGCCGGTCGATTTTGCAAGCTGCAGAACGACCAAGCGGGACCAGTGGCGAGAAGCAAGGTCTTAGGAACGACCCGAGCGGAGCTGGTCAAGGTGCCTTGGCGACGACGTGGTGAGCAGAGCTCCTGTCCTGGCGAGTCGGACCTGGGCACGTGATGTTACCTGGCGTCCCGACACTGGACGTGAACCTGGACGAGCCGGACGAACGTGCGCGCCTGGCATCCGAGCCACGTGGAGGCAGCTCGTCTTCCCGGCGCCTTATCTGAGGGCGGGGATGCTGTTGTGCCATTACCACAAGCCCGGATTCCGAATCTGCAAGATGCGGAATCTATCCTGCGAGCGCCATAATTCTCCCTTCACAAGACAAGATGCTGCGCCTTCGTGCGGGAGAAGCCTCGGCGAAGCAGCGTGTTTAAACGTGTCCGCGTGTGCCCGACAGCCCGGCGCCGCACCTCCCTTGCCTGGAGGTCACCGCGCGCGCGAACTTTGAACCGGGTGGCCAGCGCGGTCGCTGGTTGGACCCCTCGGACGACCGTCGTGTGCTGACTTTGTATTGGGCCGTTTGAGTGACAATGGGCCTCGGGGATTATAAAAGCAGTGACACGCCGCTCGAAAACAGGATCCGCCGACCCCACCTGGAGAGAGGGTCGCTCCCGACTGGGGTGAGATGTGTCACACGTTTTCGCCGGACGCCGTCGTGCGAGAACAGTCGCGTTTGTGTGAGCTCTCGGCCCCAGTGCCGATCCGTTCATGTCCTGTATGATAACCTGTATATAATGTATAAAGTCCCTTTTGTTATTCTCATCGACGCCAGGCTCGGAGTCTTCGCTACCAACGCTCTGTCACGAAACGGGTGACGAGCGCTACGGGACCACACAGCCGTAATCGTGGTGCAGCGGTGCAAGTTCGTAACACTGGTGGCACCGGCTGGAAGTTCGTAACAGGCTTCTTCAGCCTTTCTCACGTTATAATTTCGAATATCACTTATTTTCGCATGGCTGATCAGTTTTGACAGTTCCGCGAATTTTGCCTTATCTCTTGAGTTGGGCAATTTCATTCTTTGCCGTTTATTTATTAGGACCTTTGTTACTTGGGAGAGCTTGCCTACTGGTTGCCTTGGTGCCTTGACTCCAACTTTTATTGCTGCCTCTGAAGCCAGCGTCGTTACGGTTTCATTAATTATCTCTATGACATCATCATAATGATCCCTCTGTTATAAGGCTGCATATTTGTTTGCAAGTACCATCCTAAATTTGTCTGCTTTTACCCGTACTGCCTCTGAGTTGACCTGTTTATTCTTGGCCACTTTTACTCTTTCTAGGTTCAAATTGAGGGGAGTCCTAGCCCTCGCTAACCTATGTGTAAAGTGCGTTACCACTAAGATAAGGTACTTTACCCTACCTATCACTTCCACATCCTGCACTCTGGTGAGATCGGCAGAAAGTATGAAGTCAATTTAATTTCTTGTTTCACCATTAGGGCTTTCCCAGGCCCACTTTCTGTTGCTACGCTTTCTGAAAAAGCTCTCCATTATTCTCAACTTATTCCTTTCTGGGAATTCTACCAGCACCTCTTCCCTAGCATTTCTAGAATCGACGCCGTAATTGGCAATTGCCTGTTCACCCACGTGCTTTTTCCCCACTTTTGCATTGAAGTCACCCATTACTACTGTATACCAAGTTTGCACTTTTCTCATCGCTAATTCGACATCTTCATAGAACTGATCTACTTCCTCATCACGGTGACTGGATGTAGGAGCGTAAGCTTGTACTCTATCTAATGTATACCTCTTATTAAGTTGTATTACGAGTGCTGCTACCCTCTCATTGAGGCTGTAGAATTTGTCAATGTTGCCCGCTATGTCCTTATAAATTAGCAATCCCACCCCGCTTCTGATCAGGGAGGCCTCTATGATACAGGACATGGCCGTAATTCAGAAATGTATAAGCCTCTAGTTCTTCTAATCTCACTAAGGCCGATATTATACCCTTGAGTCCCCTTGAGTTGATTGTAGATATCATCAAGGAGGCTGTGGTCGAATACTGCCAATTCCTGTTCTGGTGAGGGGTGAGTGTTAAAATGCAAGACTGTCTTTTGGGTATATGGCATCATCACTGATAGTTTCACTTCACTATGCTTAACAATTTCCCTCTGCAGAAACTCAGAAATTGGTACTCACGTGATGTTAATAACAGTTATGGGTAGGATGCTCAATAATAAAAAAGAGGAATGCTGATAAATGAAAGCGTATATATAAAAAGCACGACCGACATTTTTAGAATGGCACATATTCGCTATTAACTGTGCTGATGAAATACCAAAACGGTAGCTCCAAGTACAACTAATTATGGCGGGAGATCACACTCGCCTCTTTCTTGCCTTGTGCTGTGATGTTGCATGCACTTGCCGCAATTAAAGCACTTTTCTTGTCGAAATGTGCAGAACAACTGTATTCAGTCTCATCTTCCACCTCGAGAACGTAGCGCGCTTCCACTCAAGTTTGTGACGGACCCTTCTACATGTTCAATCGCGCCACTAATAGGTTCACTTAGGATGTCAATGGTCAACGCGATGTCAGCGCAGCTGGTGGAGTTATATGGACCTGTGTGTCTAATGCACGTGACACTGTACAACTGTCTAGGTCTCCCTCATCACTACAGTCATATCCTGTGACGAAGCCCGTCACCTGGATTGCCAGATCAACACTCTCCACGGGAAACAGTGCTAGCACGGCCAGCGTTTCGAAGACAATGGCGACGGCCCTGAGTTTCAACCCTAGCTCGCCCTCTCCCTTAGCGAGGAGGAAGAGGAGAGAGGGTGGCCTCGCGCTTGTTTAATAAAAGCTCTGTTTGAATTAAAAGAGGTCGGAACTACACGGCGCTGTGGGCTTAGATCATAACAAAAGATTGACGAAATGGGAGGCAGTAGGCTGAACCATTGTGCAGGCAACCCACGAAAGCCTCACGACGGGGCATGAAGGATAAGCGCATGCAAACCACAGTGTCCAAGAACTCGTTTACTCTACCCAATGGCGTCAGAGAGAGAGAGAGAGAGAGGAAAGAGGAAAAGCAGGAAGATTAATCGGAGGGGAAGATCCGGTTTGCTACCCTACGCTGGGGAAAGAGGGGATGGGGAGGTAAAGTGATAACAAAGTAGAGATAAAGAAAGAAAGGAGCATAGACATACAATCACAGTAGGTCACTGTCGCCGCATACTGGCACCGCACAGCACAGTTGCACTTGCACCACTATAAACATCTGTTCAGGCTACAACCACTTGTCCAATTCTGTTGCCCTTAAAAACTGCAACAGTGCCGTCGTCGCCTTCTGCTGCGATGGCTTGTGATGGCGGTATTTTAAAATAAGTTCCTCTGTTAGAGGTTTTCGGTCAAAGCGCACTATCGCGATTGCGAGCGATTGTCTCTGCAAACTATAGTGAGGTCACAAAGAAGGTGTTTCAGTCTTCTCGTTACCACAATCATCACACGAGGCATCGCCGGCCCATCCGATTCGGAAAGCAAAAGACTTGGTGAACGCAACCCCTAGCCATATTCGACAAAGCAGGGTAGCTTCGTGACGGCAGAGTCCAGCTGGTATGCAATGGCGTAGAGAAGAGTCTAGGTTGTGCAGCCGGTTGTATTGAAAACTCCCTGCATTCAACAAGGAGAACGGGATATTGTGGCTGAGCATTCGAAGTTGTCTAGCAGCTTCTATCCTTGATAATGGTAACGACTCCTCTTCGTCGCCTTTAAGCAGATTGAATAATGGTGAGCGGCACGCAGTCAGTCTTTTATACTAGAGCTCAGTTGGACGTCGGGGCTTGCGTTTGTTCCTTCCATCTTTCCTTTCATCCTCCGTCCACTGTTGCACTCTTTTCATAATGCTCTCTTCCACACCCGCTCTTGCCAACCACGTGTTCCTCTGTCTGCTGTTAGCATCGAGTCATCATCAGCGTTTGCGCGCCGAGGCGAAGCACCAAGGCGAAGCACCGCTGGCAAGCAATACGTGTTGGCGGAGCGTACCGGTCGCATGGTACATTGAACACGTACTTGACATCGGACCACAATAACTGGGGCGACGTTAAGCCATTCATACATGTGCGCTTTCATCACTGGAAAACGTGAAACTGCTGCTTACAGTGTGGTTTTCATGCTCTACGCTCACCCACCGCGTTACGCAGTGCACGTAATCCTTTCTGTTTTTACTCTCGACGGTTCAGCTCTCTTTCTCTAAGACTCTCTCTTTTAGACAACCTCTACGCTTGACGCGCCTTGTACACTGGCTTCTCAAGACTGATGAAAAGCTCGGTACGAGAGGCTCCAAATCAACTTAATCTGTTTTGCAGGAGTAATCACACATCTGTGCTGTCTGACGTGTGGAAACAAGGCCTGTGTAGGACATCGTGAAATGACCGGCCGACTAAAACATTTGGCAGCAAGTGGATGGCGTTGCGCCAATGCTGAGGTGGTGCCACGTCACACTTTAAAGCCCTACACTCAAATAGAAGTTGTGATACTTACCCTGCAACTTCACCCTTGAGCCATCTATTCTCTGACGACTGTCGCACAATTACAACGTGCAAAGGCCACTGCATTGCACTTGATGAACCCACAGCGTAAACCACTACGTTTTCAAAACCGTTTCTATGGAGCAATGGCCAGTATAAAAAACAGAGAAAAAGAACGCCTATTTAGGATGAGGTGCCTGACGGCCATATATAGTACTACGTTGCTCATCGTTTTATTTTATCTTTAAAACAGAAACCGCAGAACGGAGTCAATATTCTTCCAAAAGCTAACATGCTAGATTTTCCAACATCGCAAAAAGAAAGCGACAGAGGTAGAAGAAATAAATTACTACGCCACGCGAACTCGTGTTCTGCCATTACCGCATGTATGCGTTTTTCTCCCAGAGAAATCTAATAAATTTGTTTAGGTGGTTAGTGCTTTTACACGTAATAGTTTATGAGTGACAACGTTTTGCAATAATTTGACCTCATGACAGGCTGGAGTGGCTGAATATTACTATCATTTTTTGCTGTGCTTCCGTAATGTGTAAAAACATGGCTGTTATAGGAGCGAGAACAAGAGATGAAGCACAGAGAGCTCATGCAGATTAAGCGTCCAATTGGCTGCTGTGCGCAGGGGGATGAATTAGGGCAGGACAAATGCGAGAACAAGATGAAAAAAGAAAGCATCAGTTTGCACACTCTATAGCTTTTAGATCAGTCAGGTTTTTTTTTTCAAGAGTACACTGGCGACTCAAATCAGTTCGGCTGGGACCAGGTTCCAAGAATTCTGGCTTCCATAAGAGGACGGTTGTAAATCTGGTTGAGCGTGGTGCTGATAAAATTTGTTTTTGCGTTGAAACAATGACAATCACATAGACGGTGCGCTAACATTTCTTTGCACCCACAAACTTCACATTCTGGGCTTGTAGCGATTCCGGTAAGGTACGAGTACACATTAGTAAAGTTACTCCAAGCCATACACGTCAAATGTAAGCTATTTTCCGTCATGTTAAGCCATGCGGAAGGCAGAGCTTCAAATGCGCTGATTTTTAAAGTCTGCCCAATTACATTGGGCAAACGTATGGTCGCGAGCAAGTGCACGGAGCTTTCCCACTGTGTCTGTTCTTAACATCGAGACAGCGGTACAATCGCCACTGTCACGTGAAGATCGAGCAGCTGCGTCTGCTTGCTCGTTTCCAAGGTTACCACAATGACTTGGCAACCAATGAAATTCGATCTCGTGTCCTTTCTCAACTGCCCGATGGTATATTTTTCGTGTGTGCGCGACAAGTCATTCATGGCGGCTGCGGCATAATGCAGAGAGCAAATCCTTTACTCGCATAAGACGGACCATTTCTGCAGCTTTTCCTGATTGATCAATTGTAACGCTGCACACATTGCTGCAATTTCGACAGCCTTCTTTGATGTCAAGTGCGATTTCGTGAATTTTATCACTGTAGATATTGCTGCGACAAATGCTGCAGCTGCTGAACTGAAGTGCATGACTGACCCGTCGAGGCAAACGTGTAAAGGCTGATCCACACGACAGACCAAGTCTTTGGGCAGATCGGTCACGTGATGCGACCTTACGGCCCGCCGCGGTCCGCTCCGGCGCAGAGCACATCCACACGACGGACCGCCATAGCATACGGCAAAGCAGACCAACCAGCTACACTAACGCTTTTTCGCGTTATCATTGTAATCATTCCGGCTCGAGTCCCACAAAGCCGTGAACTGCTCAACGAGCGATACAAAAGAAAAAGACCTCCTCGTCATTCCAAGAGGACATGGTGTTTAGAAAATATATCTGCTGCACGCACGTGTAGGCGGAACGGCGGACATGAAACGACTGGCTTTTGCTGAGCCGAAAACTAGATTGGATTTGGTTATAGACACTTTGTTGCCGGACAACATTCGTTACACTCTACAAACAGTTTGCACCCTTTGGGGTGTATGTTTGTCCCACAACAATAATCGTCACCTGCCTTGCTTGCGTTTCTTGAAAACTCGGCGCTCGCTACTTTCCTGTCGAGAATGCTGCGTCACACTGACAACGCGCATGCCGTTTGTGACTGGGAAGTACCGGGCTCGCAGCGTTGAAGAAAGGAAACGCGGGCTAGACAGATGACGATTATTGTTGTGGAACAAATATACATCCCAAAGGGTGCAACTATTTTTAGTGTGTAGCTACGCCAAAATTTGCTGCGGTTTGCGTGCGATCCGTCGCCAAAACTGAAGCGGGAAAATCCTCGGCGAATTGTTGGACCACGAGGGCCGCGGTCTTGCGCGAGCCAATGTCGGTCCGCACGAACTAGTGACGTCCTATCACGTGATGCGCGGGCCGCGGTCCAAAACAGCAATTTGATCCATCGTGTGGATTTGCCTTAAGCGGTCACTGTGGACTTGATGTGGTGGCAATACTGCTGCCTGTTTTAATGCTGATGACGGAATTCGTACCATCTCATTGATGCCTGGAATGGTAAGACATATTGGAGGTCAATGCAGTGCCCACAGTGGCAACGAAGGTCGTGCTGCTGGGACGTAATTCATTATAGCGATGCTCCGTGAGTAGTCAGAAGACTGCTCAAACTCGCATGCGGCCTAGTTGTCAGCAGGCAGGCAAGATGTTGAAAGGGTGCCCTTAGGACATGTAGAATGTGCACTCTTAGAAGGTCCACTGCAATATGTGTTGCTATAAGGTGGTCTCGCGCTATCGGGATTTTTGCGGCTGTGGATGCACACTTAGCGAGGCCAACGCAGGTGCGTACAACTTGAGCGTTATACTCTCGACAGTGCGATGGTTAGCTTTACTAGTGCTGCCCAGCACGGGCATGCTATATCTCAAGAAGCCCACAAATAATGCAAGGTATAGCTGAAGCATCAATTGCAGATATGCGACGTAAGACTTCGCACCGTCAAACGTAAATGCATGGGCAGTTGCAGTCAACTTGTTCTTTGTATATGAAATCTGTAGCGTCCCAGACAAATGGCAGTCGATGATGACTGCAAGGAAACGGCGCTTTGCCTCAAAAGAAATTGCTTAGGGGAAAAAGCACACAGCACTAAAAAGACACGGACACGAGAGAGCTACACGCACACATCGCTGACTTAAAACATTTTATTCATGAAACCATGAAGAAATAAATATATACGGTCTTACCATGCGCAATATGTGAATGATTAGCAAAAACCTGGAACATCATTTCCAATGCTGATAACGATAGGTCATCACCGTCATCATCATCAGCCTGGTTACGCCCACTGCAAGGCAAAGGCCTCTCCCATACTTCTCCAACAACCCCGGTCATGTACTAATTGTGGCCATGCCGTCCCTGCAAACTTCTTAATCTCATCCGCCCACCTAACTTTCTGCCGCCCCCTGCTACGCTTCCCTTCCCTTGGGATCCAGTCCGTAACCTTTATTGACCATCGGTTATCTTCCCTCCTCATAACATGTCCTGCCCACGCCCATTTCTTTTTCTTGATTTCAACTAAGATGTCATTAATTCGCGTTTGTTCCCTCACCCAATCTGCTCTTTTCTTATCCCTTAACGTTACACCTATCATTCTTCTTTCCATAGGTCATTGCGTCGTCAATTTGAGTAGAACCCTTTTCGTAAGCCTCCAGGTTTCTGCCCCGTAGGTGAGTACTGGTAAGACACAGCTATTATATACTTTTCCCTTTAGGGATAATGGCAACCTGCTGTTCATGATCTGAGAATGCCTGCCAGACGCACCCCAGCCCATTCTTATTCTTCTGATTATTTCCGTCTCATGATCCGGATCCGCCGTCACTACCTGCCCTAAGTAGATGTATTCCCTTACGACTTCCAGTGTCTCACTGCCTATTGTAAATTGCTGTTCTCTTCCGAACCTGTTAAACACTACTTTAGTTTTCTGCAGATTAATTTTTAGTCCCACTCTTCTGCTTTGCCTCACCAGGTCAGTGAGCATGCATTGCAATTGGTCTCCTGAGTTACTAAGCAAGGCAATATCATCAGCGAATGGCAAGTTACTAAGGTATTCTCCATTAACTTTTATCCCCAATTCTTCCCAATCCACGTCTTGAATACTTCCTGTAAACACGCTGTGAATAGCATTGGAGAGATCGTATCTCCCTGCTTGACGCCTTTCTTTATTGGGATTCTGTTGCTTGCTTTATGGAGGACTACGGTGGCTGTGGAGCCGCTATATATATCCTTCAGTATTTTTACATACGGCTCGTCTGCACCCTGATTCCGTAATGCCTCCATGACTGCTGAGGTTTCGAGAGAATCAAACGCTTTCTCGTAATCAATGAAAGCTATATATAAGGGTTGGTTATATTCCGCACATTTCTCTATCACCTGATTGATAGTGTGAATATGATCTATTGTTCAGTAGCCTTTACGGAATCCCGCCTGGTCCTTTGCTTGACAGAAGTCTAAGGTGTTCCTGATTCTGTTTGCGATTACCTTAGTAAACAGTTTGTAGGCAACGGACAGTAAGCTGATCGGTCGATAGGTATGTACCTACAAAGCACATGGGATGCCTGCCATTCAAACCTTGTCATGATACGCCATCGCCCGAGATGAAAGTGCAATCGAAGGAGAGCTGACGCACGAGCTATCAATCTTCCTAATGGAATTTGCCTGAATGATTTCCCGTGTCAGCTCTGAACTACGTTTAGCTAGCACTTCGCTTTTTAAAAGAAATGCGATGCGGGAATGAATACCCAGATAGCCCTATGTCGTGCTGCACACATTGTAATGGCGCTCCCTGAGACGAACACTTAAGCACCATCCTGTCTGTCCCACGCACGTTTTGCCCACAAGAGAGAGGAGTCGAATACACCTCGCCAATCAGCATGCAATGAACCACCAAGAAGCCCAAGCTTCCACGCTAAATTACATAGGGGCCCGATTTGAAATGATAAATTACTGGAAATGAAAGTAGCTGAAAAAAAAAACTCCCCGCAGGTGGCAAACGATCTCATGTCTTCGCATTACGCATGTGATGCTCTTACCGATAGAGCTACCACGGCCCCGTTTTGCCACCTACTTTCTGAGGTATTTATGTTTTACTACTAGAACTTACCTTGGGAGCGTTAGCAAGCCACCACTCACAAACCTTGGTGGCGGATGTGGAACATCCTTTCTGCCCCAGGTGTCACGAACACGTGATCTTTCACGGTGAAGGAACTGGTCAATAAACCCACACATGCTACCTGAAGGCATCAATGTTGCCGGTTTTGAGACCCTCGTTAACTAATATTCAAGACCTTCATTATGTTATACGGATTTATGCGTATAGCATAGGGAGTAATTGTTTTCCGTCGAAATGCAACAAATCGGCCCTTTTTTTAAACAGAGTTCTAGGCCGTTCTTATTAAGTTAAGAACTCGTTTGTGTGGCCGTCCTCTACAGCCTCGCTGGTATCTGCGGACATGTCGCGCCGGGCGCACAAATGCAGATATCATCTGCATATATGGACATCAGGGCCGTCCTTGGCAATCGTCCAACAAGGACTAACAGTGTTACATTGAAGAGCTTGGGGCTTAATACTACACATTGCGGCTCACCTTTGCTGATTAGATGATGGCATGCGATTGCATCCTCGCTAAGTATGAAGCCCCAATAGCTGTGAATCAAGCGAAATGCACGGCAACCAATACCCACACCAGTCAAAGCATCAAGGATTGCTTGGTGCGCTACATAATCATACGCGCTTTTAACCTCAAGAAACATCGTTTCATTTGTTTCATGTCATTTCGATGGTAAATACATGTTACTAAATCAACCGCGTTATAGACAGATGACCGGCAGTGCCGGACGCCGGCCACTGCATGCTGATATACCTCATTATGTTCTAACTACCATTCAAGGCGCGTTAACAACTATTGTTAACAACTATGCTTTTTATTAGTAATTATTTTCATTCTTAGTTATTATTATTATTATTATTATTATTATTATTATTATTATTATTATTATTATTATTATTATTATTATTATTATTATTATTATTATTATTAGTGGCAGTCGGCAGCGATACAGTGGCCTGTTAAACTGATCGCCTGTACTTCCACAGATCACCTGGCCTGCTGAAGGTTTTCCCGCTGGATTGGCAGAAGTGCGCCCATCGACGCCTACCGACACTGCTCGGCTGATTTCATCGCCTGGATCCTGCTCTTCTGGCAACGCTGACCCGGCGTTTCAGCATAAAACGCTCACTCAACCCAGACCGCTTCGCAGTCGCAGCGATACAGTGGCCTGTTAAACTGATCGCCTGTACTTCCACAGATCACCTGGCCTGCTGAAGGTTTTCCCGCTGGATTGGCAGAAGTGCGCCCATCGACGCCTACCGACACTGCTCGGCTGATTTCATCGCCTGGATCCTGCTCTTCTGGCAACGCTGACCCGGCGTTTCAGCATAAAACGCCCACTCAACCCAGACCGCTTCGCAGTCGGCAGCGATACAGTGGCCTGTTAAACTGATCGCCTGTACTTCCACAGGTATATTTTCCTTTGTAATCTTTTGCTTCTCACTGTATGTGAAGTGCTGCCGACTGCCAAGCGTTGCTCTTATAACGTGTCGCGATGTCCGAAGACAGCCTTTGTATTGCCTGTCAAAAAAGTTTGCCTAGTGATGGGCGTATTATGGCGTGTTGTGAATGCAAATATTCATATCATCTCGGACAGACTTGCTCGGGTATTGCCCCTAATACCTTTAACACTATGGGACAGGCGAAACGTGAGGGTTGGGTATGCAAAACCTGCAGAGCGAACAAAAAGCAACCTTCTTCATCCCAGTCGGATTCAGCGCAGGCGGCAGGCAATAACGACGCTATTTTAGCTCTTGTTGCGGAAATCAAGGACGTAAAAAAAAGCTTAGAAGTACTACCGGCACTGCATTCTAAGGTTGACTCGCTCTTGTTTCTGAAAGCCGAATTCTTAAAGCTGTCGAAGACCGTCTCTGACCTTGAAGACGCCGTCACTTTCTTGTCAAAGCAGTATGAGACTACACGTGAACAGCTCAAGTTGTCTGAAGAAGCAGCCAAGACCAGAGACAGAGAAATTCAGAAGTTAAATGAGACTGTCCGTGTGCAGGCTGAGATTTTGCAACGATTGCAGCACGATGAAAATGAATCTGAACAGCACAGCAGAAAGGCAAATTTGGAAATTCGTGGCTTGCCGGTTGCTGATAAGGAAGACTTGAAAAAAATACTGCATGATCTGGCTGATAAAATTGATTTACCCGAATTTTCTGTTGATACTGACGTCGTTGCTGTCCACCGACTTTCTGGCAAAACAGACACTGTCCCTACAGTCTTGGTTCGTTTCTCAACGGTAAACATGAACGAAAACTGGATGAGGGCTCGTGGAAAGCTTCGACAGCTCTGTGAATCCAAAGTGCTTCCGAAGCTCTACTTTAATGACAATCTAACCAAGGCAAATCGGCATCTGTTCTGGCTTGCCCGGGCCGCAGTCAAGCTACACAAGTACAAGTTCGTTTTGGTGAGAGCAGGCAAAATCTTCGCTAAGAAGGACGAAGTCTCTCCACTCATTCGCATTACCAATGAAATGGATGTTGAAAAAATCCAATGAATATGTATCCGTCTGTGTTGCTTGATTTTCCGAGCTTTCGAGCTTTTAAGGACAGCTTCGGTCCGAATTCCGAATCAGATTTTACTTTGGTCAATATATATATTCGCAGTCTACGTAAATACTGGGATGAGTTTAAACATATTGCAGAAGATGCCAGAAATTTTTTTTGATGTATTTGTGCTAACCGAAATAAATATTCCCGAATCAAGCACACAGTTTTTTGCCATAAAAGGTTACAGTGAAAAATTTATCACTCGTTTACACCGTCGAGGGGGTGGAATTGCAGTTTTTGTGAATGAAAAGTACGCAGTATCATGCATTGATGTAGATCTGGCTCATGCCGAATGCCTGTGTTTAAATGTAAGCTTTCTTCAGACCACTCTTACTTTGTTAGCGATCTATCGGCCTCCTGCAAACAGCGTTAGTCGCTTTATAATAGAATTAGAGACTGTTTTGAAGCGTTTCAGTTATGAGGAGGTGTTTTGCCTCACCGGTGATTTAAATATTGACGTATTATGCCCAGGCAAAGCTCAAGTGTCAGACTATTTATCTGCCCTTTCTGCTTTTGGCCTCGAAAGCATGGTCACCACCTTCACACGAGAAGAAATTGTGAATGGCCGAATAACGCATTCTTGTTTAGACCACATCGCCGCACGGGCGCCTAATCAAGATCTGCATTCATGCGTGATTACGCAACGCTTAGCAGACCACTATTTCACTGTCTGTCGTTTCAGCTTGAGGCGTCTTTTTAACACACCTCAACGTTGGAAAGTAAATAGCTCAGATAGGCGGACGCGCGTTATCGTTGTTGATCAACGCAAATTGGATGAAATGATTGGCAGGTTCGACTGGTCTTCACTGATTGTTTCCGGAGTGCCAGTGTTTATTTATGAACAATTCAGTTCGAAAATACGCAGCTTTCAAGAAGCCTGCACTCGAATTGTTCTAACTAAACAGAGAAGAAATCATAACTGGCTTACCGGGGATATAATGAATGCAATCGCCTACCGAGACTTGCTGTGGAAGCGGCTTAAACGAACTCCTAACAATGCTGAGCTTCGCGCTAGCTACAGAAGCGCAAGGAATAAAGTCGTCGCCCTTATACGATGCGCAAAACGCCGCTACTTTCAACGTCAGTTTCAATTATCCGTTCGAAATCCGGCAAAGACGTGGTCACTGATAAACCACCTACGCGGGAAAGACACTAATAATTCAAAGCTAGCTGTCACTTTCCCATGTGATCTTGCACAGACAGCCGCAATCTTCAATCAACATTTCGCGCGCGTTTCGGGAGCAACTTCAATGGTGCCGGCTGGCCGCTCTGGAAAAGAAAAAATCTTATCGGCTTCCGCGTTCTTACCAACGATAACATTCGTCAAACTCGCAAGAATAGTTGCTGGGTTTAGGCGACATAAGCCAGCTGGTATAGACGGTATATCGGCATCTTTGCTCCAACGAAACTTCAACGCACTATCGCGTATTCTTCTTGTCATACTTAATGGATTCCTAGAGACGGCTACAATGCCGGCGGAATTAAAAACGACTATTGTATCTCCATTATTTAAAGGAGGAAAGAAAGGTATTGTGGACAGTTACCGACCTATTTCAATCTTGCCTATCATGTTACAAATAATAGAAAAATTTCTCTTAGAAACTATGACGTCATTTCTAGATAAGTTTTCGGTTATATCGAGTCGTCAGTTCGGCTTTGTCGCGGGACGGGGCACCATTGCTCTGCTCGAGGAATTTTCCGATGAATTGAACACAGCTTTAGAACAAAACATGTTTGCATGCGCGTTGTTTCTCGATACTTCTAAAGCCTTTGATACTGTGAACCACGAACTCCTGCTTGAAAAACTATACCTGCTCGGCTTCAGGGGTCCATTTTACCAGTTCCTAAAAAAACTATTTGTCCGGGCGCTCGCAGGTGATATCTTTAGACAACGAGTTATTCATAAATAACAAACTACCCTTGAAAGCTGGAGTGCCTCAGGGCTCTATATTGTCTCCTCTTCTCTTTAACATATTTATAAATGACTTTTCTTCAGCTGTTTCGAAGTGTATGATATTTCAATATGCAGATGACACTGTCCTTTTAACTAAACATATCTGTTACTCAAAAGCAATTGCATTACTTCAAGAGGGTGTGTACGACGCAGTGACCTGGTTTGCTAACAACTGTTTGTCAATAAACAAAGAAAAAACAAAACTGTTATGTTTTAGAAATCCGCTTAAAGCAACGGTTACAAATTTACCCTTGTTTCTACACTGTCGTACTTGCCAATCGTGTCAGTGTGCCCCTGTAGAATATGTTAACTCCATTAAATACCTTGGTGTTTTCTTTGACAGTGACCTCTCATGGAATGATCACATGACGTATCTTTGCGGCAGGCTCAGAAGTGTTTCCTCGCTGCTTTTTAATATTAAATCCATTGTTCCGATGCCTATAAAAATCACTATCATGCACGCCTTAGCATACAGTGTATTACGTTATGGCATTACATTGTTCGGGTTTTGCTCATCTCGATGGCTTTGTCGAATTGACAGTATTCTAAAAAATATGTTGAAGTCCATTGTTTATAACTCTTCCTCGGCCGACAATGTGAACTTATTTATACATCTGGGTCTTCCGTCATTTAAAACTTTGTTCACTCAAACGGTTGTGGTAAGACATTTTTGGAACCCTGATTTCAAACAAGAATATGTTGCTCCCCATGCACTGCGGAAAACATTGCGTTTTGTAGTACCGCACTGCAACACAAGATTTGGTAAGGCTAGTAGGTATGCTTATGTCCCAAGAATATTCAATGACCTTCCTGATCATATATTTACTGCAACTTCGAAACGAAACTTGAAAAAAATGTTGAAGGCACTGTAAGATATGTATAATACTGCATTTTTCTTTTCTTGTTTCTTGTATTTCTTTTGGCACTGATTTCAGCTGATTTTCTGTTTCATTTTGTGTGATGAACTTCACGAGCTTGTCATTTCTGTACATGTTGCCATTTTGACTTTGTTTGCCGACATGCCGGGCCAAGTCACGCAAGCCACTTCGTTGGCTTTGACGGGCCTGCCTTCTGATGTACGATTATTGTAAGATGGCAACAATAAATATTATTATTATTATTATTATTATTATTATTTTATTATTATTATTATTGTTATTATTGGCAGTCGGCGGCAATCTTTTGCCACATACTGACGTTTGTCTTTGGAAATTCGAAGGACCATGCGTTGTCCAGCCCAAGTGCGAACCCAAGTGCGATAATCGTGGTATCAAGCCTGCGCAGCATGACTGATAACGCCAGCACCTAACGGCAGCAAACCGGGAACTGTTCTGGCATGCCAGGCAAAAGGGAAAGGAAAATAAATATAAGTATGTTTGGACAAAGGACGGAAACGTGTTTGCTATGAAGGAGGAGGGTGCCTCTTTATTCCGTGTGAACGACGTGAATGATCTGTTGCGCCTAACGTAATTGGTTCAAAGCGGTCTATCATTCACTACGGTGATCTTTTTCAAAACAACCTCATGGCTCTGTGCGAGAGTTTGGTTGACTTTCAAGTACTTGCTCATCAGTTTTCCTTTCCATCAACAGTTACGACAGTTCATGTTAATATCCGCAGTTTGCCAAAGCATTGGGACACACTTTGCACTTACGTTGATAGCATTTTACATAATGTGGACGTTTTTGTTCTTACTAAAATAAATATATCCTCAGCCGAGACTAACCTTTTGTCTCTTCCAGGATTCGCTTCCTTTTGGTTCACTCGAGACACTCAAAGAGGCGAGGGATAGCAATTTTCGTACAGGTTACTTGGAGTCTGGAACAGGTAGTGGCTAATTTTTCTAGTGCTGAATCTTTGGCACTGAACATTTCAAACCAACTTAGCCATATTTCACTCTTGGCACTATATAGACCACCCTCAAGTAACCTGTCCTTATTTCTCAATGAGCTGGAGGCACATTTACAAAGGACGACGTTAGTTCCAAACATATGCCTAGTAGGCGATTTCAACATAGATATTCTTAATCGCACTGTAACCTCGGTATGCGGTTACTTAGATATCATTGTAAAACATTGCTTTGAATGTTTTATTGATATTCCAACTAGGGAAGAATTACTTCTTAACAATTTAGTAAAGTCTTGTATTGATCACTTCAACATCCGCACGTAGTCTGCATCAGTTCATGGTGCAGTGCTACAACAGAAAGTGGACGACCTTTACTTCATAGTTTGTCAGTTACGCTTTCCTTCTCGGTCGTTATCATATTTTAGCCCCAACACTTGCCACGCTGTTACCGATATGGCTACATTTGATAAACTGGTCGCCTTGTTCGTCTGGCCAGGCCTGCTTGAAAACACAGACAGGCTCGAGCTTTATAATGAATTTTCACGTTCGATGGACATTACATATAAATACAGTGAAAGGGCAATTTACGTTCGCCAACGCCGCCCCGGTTGAACAGCGTGATATAACCCACTATCAAAGAAAAAAGACATGCTTTGGCAACGGTGCAGACGTTCGCCTAGTGATTGCATTCTGCGTACACAATTTAAAGGTTCTAGAAATAAAGTAAATGCCCTAATTTGTGCAGCCAAGCGTTCGTAAAACAGAAAACGCTTTTATGAATCTTGTAGAAATCCTAAGAAAACGTGGTCACTGATAAACGAAGTGAGAGGATTACCTTCAAATTTGGTCGAAAATATTCAGATTTATTTTGATTCAGATTTATCAACAGTCGTTGACAATTTTAACCAATTTTTCTCTCAGTTTTCTGGGGTGTCTAAGCATTCATGTTACACTGGTAGCACTGCCACTCCTGTAATTGAATCCGCTTTCCTACCCACTATGACGGAAGAAGAGCTTTGCTTTTTATTGGGCAGCTTTGGCAGGCATCAATCACCCGGTATCGATAAAATTCGCATGTTTGATTTATACAAAAACTTCGGCGTTCTGAAAGATGTCTTGCTAGAAATCCTAACCGGGATCATTACAAGCGGAAGTATTTCTATGCGGTTAAAACCGGCCGTAGTTCGACCACTTCTAAAAGGTGGCGATGCTAAGTGTGTGCATAATTATCACCCCATTTCTGTCCTGCCTAGTATAGCAAAAGTTCTAGAAAAACATATATTCTTAGTAATGAACAGATTTATTAGCAAAGCGGGGGAGTTCTCTGGATGTCAATACGGTTTTTTTTTTGAGAAAGGGGGCACTCAGGCTTTATTATAAGAATTGAGTGACCATTCATTTTCTTCACTTGAAAGAAATCTTGTATGTTGCGCACTTTCTTTAGATGTGGCAAGAACCTTTGACACGGTTTACCATTCAATTATGTTAAAGAAACTCTACAATTTACGTTTTCGAGGACCTTTCTTCGGATTGTTACGCAATTTCCTTACAGATCGCTCCCAGCTTGTTTCGATTTCAGACATTTGCAGTTCCCGTGTTTTTCTGAAGGCCGGTGTGCCACAAGGTTCCATACTGTCTTCCTTATTTTTTAATATATATGCTAAAGACATGTGCAATGTGCTATCTGTCTGCATGCTATTTCAATATGCAGACGATACTGCACTTTAGCCACACATGTGAATTTTCCAGACGCATTCTCAATCCTTCAAGATGACGTGGGGAAATTAATGGAATATTTTGGTGCAAATGTAACTGACATCGATCATTCTAATTCAACGTTGCTGTGCTTCCATAGCCCACTCAAGCGTGTTTCACTTTCTTCTTCACTTTATCTGCACTGCTCCCGTTGTATTAATTGTTCCTGTCCTGCAATAAATTTTTCGGACTCTGTGAAGTATTTGGGCATATGGTTTGATTCTAGTCTTCTTTTTTCTACTCACTTATCTTACATATGTGCCAAACTTCGTAAAATCATCTGTTTACTGTACCGCATCAAAGTGTTTTTACCCTTGTCTGTTAGGAAACTTTTGGTCCACTCGTTAGCCTACAGTGTGCTCAGATATGGGATTACAACATTCGTACATTGTTCTAGTACCTGGCATCAACGTGTAAATAGGTTGCTAAAGTGTATGTTAAAAGGTGCTACTTATGGCGCACACAGACCACAAGAGATGAAGCGTTTTCAGATGATAAACGTGCCGAACATGCGCTCACTGTTTGTTCAAACAGTGGTACTGAAACACTCCTGGACGGATACCTTTAAAATCCCCACTGTGCCTTGCCGTCCCATACGGCGTGCACCTGCTTTTTCAGTTCCTCACACAAGTACCAGATTTGGCAGATATACTCGAGTCTTTTATGTTCCAGATATATTCGATGCCCTTCCTTCTGAAATTTCTTCCTGTAAGTCTGTACGCGACATTCACAAAAATTTAAAAGCATTGTACACGGAATGATTATAGGCGTCATATTTTCATTTTTCCTGTCATTGTTGAAACATATTCGCTCTCTGGTCGTTTCTTCGCTCTTTTTGTTTTCTTTGTTGTTATTTTTCGTGATTCTTTTTTTTTTGCCTTGTACTTTATCACTCGCTGCCTTAGTTTTCAATGTCCGTTTCATTTTTATTTCTTGCAAAAGAAAGAAACGTGAGTTTCTGGCTGAGTCTTGTTACTGACTGCCGGGTTTCGCGTGACAAGCCACTGTGATGGCTTAGGCGAACCCGATTTCTGTACTTATACTCGCAGATTTGATAATAAATTATTATTATTATTATTATTATTATTATTATTATTATTATTATTATTATTATTATTATTATTATTATTATTATTATTATTATTATTATTATTATTATTATTACCCAGCTGGCAAGAGCGATACGGCGGTACGATGCCAAGTCTAATGCGGATTGAGAACTCTAAAGGAAAGGTACTTGGCGGCTGATCTGCATCTCACAAAGAATCAATCGTTCGCGCCAGGATTCGTTGTATCTCTTCAAGAGTATTCGCGAAGATTTTCAAATGACTTGTATGTGACTACGTCTGGACCAGGTGAGGTTAACATCCTACAGGTCACCATTGCAGCTTCTCGCTCCTTCATAGAAACATGAGATCCATGCGAGAGTCCTGGGATGCCACAGCATCATGTGATATTGGTACAGGCAGCAACGGCGAGCCACCAATTCGTGCGCAGAAGTTCTCAGCAACGTCGACCTCACGTTCAGAAATGGTTCATGCAATGCATGTTGGAAGAGTTTGGCCTGCAATGTTACTCTAACCCCATGATACCTACCACGCATCACCAGACGTGTATCGATTTAATTCTAGCTAACAACCTCTGTAGGGTGGCAGTCGATCCACTGAGTGTATATCAAAGTGATCATTTCTTTATTTACTTATTTGTAGGTACAGTTGGCCGATTGGGCCGTTACAGGAGTGGGGTACAAATATGGCTCAAAACGCATCATGGATTACATAAAGCAGCACTGTATAGCTAATACATAATCGCAGCGTGCCATTATACATAAATATAATACAAAATCTGACTTAACAACCGTTATGTTAAACATAAAGCAGCAATGTGTAGCCCAAAAATGCATCACGTACTACATGCTACAACTTGTATGATACATGTTACATCACATACATCGCAACATTATACATATAACATTACTACATTCTACAACTTACACGAGAAATGTTAGATCATGAGGATTCTATTAGAAAATATTTTCTAACTTCGGTTTCACAATGTTGTACAGTCTGAGAATAACATATGGCGTTCGGTAAATCATTCCAGTCTCTTATGGTTCTAGGGAAAAAGAGTATGCGTATGTGTTCACACGAGATTGACATAGTAGAAAGTTGCTGTGGTCACTTCGTAGTCACTTCGTAGGCTCCAGACTAGTCGCGGAATTAGGTGCTGCGCTGTATCAAGGTTAATAAATTTGGAGAAAGCAAAAACAAGAATTTAGGTCTGGCTATGCGACGGCCTTTCAAGAGGGGGGGGGGGTAAATTTAGTTCTTGCGACACCTCTCTCACAGAATCAGTACGGGAGTACCTTGAAAGAATAAATATAGCCGCCCTTGTTTGCACTCGCTCAATTTTATGAATTATTCCTTTTTGGCAGGGGTCCCATATGATGCTTGCACATTCCAGTGTTGGCCTTACTGTTGTTAAATGCGCTGTTAACTTTACGGTGGCTGGAGCGAGTTTTAATTTGTGTCGTAAGAACCATAACTTTTTTTCAGCGGTAGAGCAAATATTAGTGATATGTTGAGTCCCGTTGAGGTCTTCAGATATTGTTACTCCTGAGTATTTACATTTGTTAATGGTAGTTGGCACAGTCGAACTTAGTTGATAATCAAAATTGAGGACGTGCTTCACCTTATTTGTAACACGTTAAACAACACTTTTTTGTTTATTTACTTGCATTTTCCATGTTTCACACCATTTTTCAACAGACGCCAGTGCCTCGTTGAGCATTTCTTTATCCTTGTGGTTACATATTTCTCGATAAATTAAACAGTCGTCGCCGAACAGTCACACAGTTACGTTTTCATTAATATCTGAACAAATGTGGTTAATATAAGTGAGAAATAATACCGGTCCATGGACAGACCCTTGAGGAACGCCTGAAGTTACAAATAAACGATCGGACTGGTAGCCGTTTACGTCCACATACTGCGTCCTACCTGATAGATACGACCTCACCCATTCCACTATATTGTTATTTATTCCAAGCTGTTTCAATTTGATAATTATTCATAATGAGGGACCCTATCAAAAGCTTTTGAGAAATCAAGGCATATTGCATCAACCTGTTTTCTGTTATCTATTGCTTTTGAAAAGTCGTGGATGGTTTCAACCAGCTGTGTGACAGTTGACAGTTTAAAGCAACCGTCATAAAGTCAACGTCAATATCTTCACAAAATAAAATCTCAATCGAACATAAACCTCTGTCTTTACTAAATTATTCATGCAAACACATCATTTCCCATCATCAGACACTTCAAACAAATTCAAACCATTCCACTCTGTGAAGATGGAATGGTACCAAAAGAACTTTAATTTTCGTTGGACCGTTTTCACTGTCGTCAGCTTTCGCTGCCATTCCATCTTCAGAGAGTGGATTGGTTGATATTTAATTCTCGGTATACAGTGTTTTCCTCGGCATTTTAGAATTTACCGTTGTTTACAATAGTTGATACTTATACGGGAAATGAACACCACGCTTTCAATTGCTTTAAAAAATGAAGTAGCCCGATAATGTAGCTCACTGTTCTTAAGTTTAGATTATGAGGTTTTACCTGCGAAAGCCATGACCTGTATGAGACCCTCCATAGTGGGGCACTCGGGCATAACTTCGACAAAGTGGTGCCCTTAGCGTGCATCTGGATCTAAGTATATACAAACGCTCATTCCATTTTGATCCCATCAGTATGAGTCCGCCACGACTATGATCGACTCCGCGACATTGAGCTGTAAGTAGCGCAAGACAGAAGCCACTAATAAGCTACCGTGGCAGGTGAGAGCAGTCTACGTGAAATTCACTGCGGGCGAAGGATTAGCTGCTTACGTAAATCAAGAAAACGACGTAAATGTTTTCTTTCTTTCTTAAAGCATGTTTCATTTGCCTCCTCCCTGAAGGTTTCCCGCTCGTCGCCAAATATATGGACGACCCGGGCCACGACACATATGCCCTAAAAAAGAGCGTGCTGCTGGCTGCTGTCTAAATAATTTCTGGGTAAGACAAACTAAGTAACGAATATGTGCCGCCTGTTATGCGCCGGAACGGACCACTTTAGCAATGGCTGCGTGCAACTGGATATGTACCACTGGGTATGCATCCATTCCTGGCCAATCCACCAGAATGAATGTGCCACTCTTACGTACTCTAAGTATTGAATGTATGTGTATATGTGTCCTAGTTATCTATGCATAAACCTCATAGTAAAATATTCTTGCGCGCACAATTGACAAGGACACAGTGAAGCGGACACACGAGCGCTTACTCACAACTATTTTATTTTCGGAAAGATACAGAACATATATACCTTAGCTATGAGCGCTGAGCATGTGCAACAAGAGTGGTCAGTAAAACATAAACAGATTAAACACAGATTAAGAAGGTTCAACCAGTATTTAAGAAAGCGAATTCATTTTCAGTGATTACAACCGATGGTTGGCTTATGTGTTTAATCTGTTTATGGTTTACTGACCACTCTTGTTGCACATGCTCAGCGCTCATAGCTAAGGTATATATGTTCTTTATCTTTCCGAAAATAAAATAGTTGTGAGTAAGCGCTCGTGTGTTCCCTTCACTGTGTCCTTGTCAATTGTGCGCGCAAGAATATTTTACTATGAATTCGTACCAACTCGCCCAACTATCAGTTCTGCTGCTGCATAAACCTCTCAAGAAAATTCTTTCCTCGCCAAACATCGCACATGTCTTTTGTCCTCCAGGGCAGACAAGCTGTGCGCGCCTCATCCGCTGCTGCTGATTGCTTGGCTACTTCAAACAAGTTTCGCATCGTTTATACTCCAAGATTGCGGTTGGTCGGCGTGTTCTATATAGCTTTGTGAGTCACCTTGGCTTTAGCAACAACAACAACAACAAAAAACGAAGAAAAGAAAGGTACTGCGCAACAGCCTATTCCACAGTGTTCTTTCATCCGCAAAGGAATAGGTAGTCAAGCAATGATAGGAACTTGTTATCGACTTTACGCATGCTGGATGCAAGAGGCTACCACCAGCAGAGGCACTCGCGTAACGCCTTCGCAGTAAAGGCCTTATTTCTCAAAGCCAGCTTTTGACAATCGCAGCCCCGCGTCTCCGGAGCTGTCATTACGACTTGGCTCAGCACGCACACCCCCGTTCTTCCAGCACGCGGCTGAGTTTCGTGGCGGTGATTATTCAAAGCCGCTTTGCTCCGAGACCTTTTGCGAGGGTTGTCGTAAGCAAAAAGAAACGACGAACTCCTTTGTTGCGGGGGCGCCTGGAAATAAGTAGTCTAGCTTGTGCGAGTCCGCGCGATATGCCTTTGTTATTGTGTCGAATGCCCTCTTCTTTTTATTGCTCGCTTCTGTTCGCACCTGCACGCAACAAGATGCCCTTCCTTGAGAAAAGTTTTTGCGCATTACAGCGCGACCGTTAAAGCACATATCTAAGCGTGAGAAACCTGCAATTCGCCGAAGTGGGAGGGGGTGGCGGGTATTCAAAGGAAGCCCAAAGAACGCTTTGAAACGCCGCTTGGCGAGAACGCAATGTTCCTTTTTTCTTTCGGGACAACTACGTGGCGGGGCGATAAACCAGTTTGTTTTTTTCTTTTGCGACAATCTTTACGCGTACACTTTTCGCATCAAACTTTTCAAAAATGTAATTATAGCAAGCCCGAAAACCATTATCAACATCACCAATAATCGATGTCTTTCGTGCAAAAGAACCATTCAAACATTGATCCATGCCTGCTCTTTGGAGTGTTGGTAGTACAATTGCATTTCATTGCCAATTGTGACGTCCTGTTGCGTGTGAAAGGAGTATGCAGTACTGAAATAAACAGTTGGCGTCGAAAAAAATAGTTGATTTACTGGTCACCCGCTCGAGGGCTGGAAAATTCCTCACAAACGTTCTTCATCGTTAATCAGGAAAATGAAAACCGATTCACAGAGCAATAAATATTTAGGTCAGTGGAATATGTCCATGAGCATGACTGAAGCCTGTATTATCAGGCTGATTAATTACACTTGGTTATGCGCAGTACAATGATCAGTTCCGCGAATAGATTTTATCAGAGCTTGCATATTTTGATAAACGCTCGCTTACAGCTTTAAGGCAAAACAACAAACATCCTTCGCAATATCTGTCATCTCGGAAAGAAGCAAAGTTCGTCTTCGTGCGCCCTTTCTGCCTCCTAATTCCGTCAACCCTGACAAAGATAGAGCGACATTTAATCCGAGCTCCTATTAGGCCCCCGTGGGACAATTCTCAAAAGCCTGGAATTCGGAAACAAATATAACTGCACTTTTATACAAGTCAAGAGCCGCCAGCTGCACAAAGACCGGCCCGGAAGCGGAAAAAATTCCCTCAACTGAAAAGGGAACAAGCGACAAAACAAGAATTGCAAATATCTTCAACTCCAGTAGAGATTTTCCAAGCGACAACCGTGTGGAGCCAGGCTTTCGTTTTGTGTGACGATGTCTTTGTTTCGTGCCACAATGAATCGCACCTAATCAGCAATGCCTGTCTATTCAAAGCGAAAAACGAGCTCTTCTTGCAGACCGCTAGAGACGCACCAGCAAAAGGCGCCTTCAAGCGTGCTTCCAATGATTTAGGCGACCCCCAAGAGAACTCAGACAGAAAACAAAAGTCCTTCGTGAAGCAGAAAACGGTGAATCAAGACCTGTCAGTAGGCCACGACAGCTGTTGCTATTTTAGGGGCGAGCTTCAAGTATACGTTAACCTTATTCTGAGCATTTCTCTTGGAAAGGTCTAAAGTAAACAAAAAAAACAAGAATAGAAAATAGATGAAGGAAACAATGTGGGAAAATGATGCCTGATTCTTACAGAAAACGACGCCTTCTTGACTGAACACGCATGTGCGTCACCTTAGAAAGGATGGAAGCCAACGACTATTCTCCGTGTAAAAGGCTAAAGTATTTCCATGCGCTCAGCCGTAGATGCTTCATCAGCAGCAGCAACGGCGTCTTTTCATGTTCACTGCAGGACAAAGGCCTCTCCTAACGACCTACAATTGTCCCTGTTTCGCGCTGGCTGATTACGGCCCTTGCGCCTGCCTATTTCCTAATTTCATCACCTTACCTCATTTTACACCGTCTTCGGCTGCACTTGCATTATCTTGGTGACCATTCTCTTACTGTTTAAATTGTCCATGAGTTATCTGTACTACGCATTACATGGCCCGCCCACCTCGGTTTTTTCTCCTAATGTCCACTAGAGTATCGGCTATGCCCATTTGCTCTCTGGTCCACACCGCTTTCTTCATGTCTCTCAAAGTTACGCCTAACATTTGTCGTTCCATCGTTCTTTGCGCAGTCCTTGTTCTCTAGCTTCGTTGCGAACCTCGAAGTGTCTTCCCCATATGTTAGCACCGGCAGCATGCAATCATTGTACGCTTTTCTTCTCAACAACAGTGATAAGCTCCCAGCAAGGATTTAGCAATGTCTGCCGTACGCACTAAAACAAACTTTTGTTTCACTGTAAACTTTTGTCTTATGTTCCGGGTCATTTGTGAGTGATTGACCTAGATAAACGTACATGCACATAAGCTCTCAAAGCTGACTGGCGATCATGAATTCCTGGTCTCTTGTCAGGCTATTCAACACTATTTACCAGGGAGAGGTGGGTTAGTTGGTGGTCGAACACTATCGCTGTCTTCTGAATATTCATCTTCAAACCAACTATCAGTCTTTCTCCGTTAAGGTCCTCAATTATTTGCTGCAGTTCAACTGCAGTGTTACTAAACAGGACAATCTTGTCTGCAAACCGAAGGTAGTTGAGATATTCGGCGTTGATGCTTACTTTTAAGCCTTTGGATTTTAACAGCTCGGATATTTCTAAGCATTCAAAAATAAGTCTTTTGGTATGACCGCTTTCTGGATAGGTATTTGTCCCTTTTCTTGTGGAAAGTTAGGGCAGCTATCATGGTTTTTCCATGATATTCAAGTATATAGATATGGGACAATAATTACGTTGCGCAGGCGGTCGATTTACCAAGGGGGTCAAAATTAGCTTAGAGACCTGCCCTAAGACATTTCAAGTAGCAGCGGCGTTGCGTTTAATGTAAAACACACCAATGAATGAAAACAAGTAATTGATCGATTGAGAGCCCATACCATTTATGCCCAACAGTGAGAACAGGCAAACATTCATGTACACATTTTGTGAAAAGTATGTGTGTTACTAACATGCATCGGGTGCACGTTAAAGAACGGCAAGTGGTCAAACCAAATTCGGAGTGCCCGACTACGGCGTACCTAATATTCATAACGTGGTTCCGGCGCGTAAATATTTTTCTTATACGTGCTACGTTGTAATCGACCGCCATGCCTATTGCTGTATATTAAAGGGGGCGCCTGTGTTATGTCATAAGTTACAACGACCTGGGGAGTGAACATAACTCTAGTGCCCACGATCGAAATGTGTGGAGAGTAAGGAGTTCCACGACAACCGCACCACACGGCCCGGCGACGTGTAAGGTGAAGGACGCGGAGCAGCAGGAATACATTCGAGAAATGCTGCGCTACGGTCATGCAGGTGACCATCTCCCAACCCGTCTCTTGGCAAGAAAATGGGCCGGTGGTAAGCCTGCATAGTGATGCCGCATTTGGTGGGGGATGTCGCCTTGTCAGAGCTCGCTGCTTACGCAATTCATCATAGCTCGGGCACAAGCTGATGACGTCGCCAACAGTGCGCGGGTCCTTGGCCAGAAGCATTTGGACCGCGTCATCGTCGATTCCCTTCATGACGTGCTTGATCTTTTCCGCTTCCATCATGGCAGCGTTCACGCGCCTGCACAAATCGAGAACGTCTTCTATGTAGCTGGTGAATGTCTCACCCGTGTCCTGTGCGCGTGTACGCAAACGCTGATCGGCTCGAAGTTTCCTGACGGCGGGTTGGTCAAATACTTCTGTAATCGACGTCTTGAGCGCCGACCACGTTCGGATATCCCTTTCATGATTTCTGAACCAGAGACTGGCCACGCCCGCGAGGTAGAATGACACGTAAGCCAGCTTGTCCGAGTCATTCCATTTGTTGTGAACGCTCACCCGTTCGCAGGACGACAGCCACTCTTCAACGTCGTTGTCGTCGGTTCCGCTGAAGATGGGAGGCTCCCGCTGGCGAACGGTGCCAGCGCAAGGGACGGGTGGCGATGGAAGAGTCTGCTGGTCGGCGTCCGGCATGGCAGAGGGTAGCGTCCGAGAACGGAGTTCCAGGATGGTAGAGTGGAACGTTACCCCCGCACGGCTCCACCACTTATAAAGGAGACTTATTGGGGTTCGTAGCGACCGCCGGTTCTACGATGCACCGAGCACAGTCCACGAGCTCGAGCTTCTGCTGCGCGCTTGATGCTGCCGATGCTGCTGACCCAGTGTGCACGTTCGTTATCTTCCTTACAATATATATATATATATATATATATATATATATATATATATATATATATATATATATATATATATATATATATATATATATATTTAACTATTTAACAAATGACACCGAGATATAGAACGTTAGCTATGGCATTTGTCAGTACAGGTTGAACAATGTGAAGAAAAACGTGCCTAGTTATACAGTGCTAGCTATGGCATTCTTGAATAATTCGTGATCTCCGATAGAGGCCATCGAAGCGGGGAGGCGATTCCACTCATTGGAAGTGCGTGGTACAAATGACTGCAAAAAAGCGTTGGATCTGCATAATGAAATGCCGACCTTATGAATGTGATCTAGTCTACAGTGATACATACGAAGGCGGAGAAATAAGTTTGTTGCGTATCCGCGGGTGGTGAAATAATTTACGGAAAAGGCACAAACGGAAAATTTTTGGACGTTATGACAAGGAGGGTAAGTTAAGGCTAGATTTCATGGCACTGATACTCGCGGTTCTGTTATAGTTGGAAAGAATGAAACGAGTAGAGTTATTCTGAACCATTTCCAGTGAGTGCATTAGATTTACTTGACCTGGATGCCAGATTCAAGCAGCATACTCCAGTTTAGGTCGTATTAGAGTTTTATAGAGGATTAATTTTAAGGAAGAAGGTGCTTTGGAAAAGCTGCGTCGTAAGTAACATAGCATTCTGTTAGCGTTACTTGTTATATGGGTGATGTGGGTATTCCGAGTAAGACCAGAGGTGATGGGAAGGGCAAGTTACTTGTAAGTTGTTACCAATTCTAATCGAGCGTTATTAAGCGAGTACACAGGTGGTTCACTGGTAGTTCGAGATACACGCATGAATTTACCCTTGTTAACACTTAGTTCCATTAACTATGAATTGCACCATGCAGAAACGGAGTTAAGGTCAGCTTGAAGACTGGTTAGATCTTTATCGCAATTTATTTCGGTGTAAATTACGCAGTCGTCCGCAAATAGGTGAATTTGAGATGAAATACAGGAAGGTAAGTCGTTAATATATATGAGAAATAGGAGGGGTCCAAGCACGGAGCCTTGTGGTACACCTGAATAAACAGGACTCAGACTAGAGGTTACTTCGTTAGCTGAAACAAACTGTGAACGGTTAGTGAGGAAAATCTCAAGTCAGTACAAAATTTTAGGGTCAAGGTTTAGTTGTTGCAGTTTGTAGATTAATAAGCTGTGGCACACTTTATCGAATGTTTTTGCGAAGTCCAAAAAAATTAGATCTGCAACTGAAGAGTCATCAAGCAATAGGTTTAGCCTATGCGTGAATGACACTAGTTGGGTGTCACATGAATATGTTTTGCGGAAGCCATGTTGAAACTCAGAAAAAAAGGAGTTTTTTTCTAAGAAATTGGCAATATGAGAAAACAGAATATGCTCGATAATTTTGCACGGTACACTCGTTAAGGAAATAGGCCGACAGTTCAGTGGGGAATTTTTACTACCTACTTTGTAGAGTGGAAACACGTTCCCCACCTTCCAATCAGCAGGCAGTGAACCTTTGTCAATTGATTGCTGTGAAATCTTTGCACGAATAAAGGAACAATATGTGCTAGCGTTTTTTGAAACTTTGCGTTAATTAAGTCACAGCCAGGAGCGGATGAGAGTTTCAATGATACGATTATTTTTTCTATGCCAACGGGTTCGATTATTAAAGTGCGCATTGCACCGGAGTCGTAAGATAGTGTAGTTGGCCGTGTTACATGAGCATGTTTAGAAAAGTTACGCGTAAAAACGTCATTTATTACAGATTTAATATGCTGTCATTTATATCGTAGGTAAATTCATTACTAAGTTTACAAAGGTGTTGTATAACTTCTACTCTCATCTAAATGGTGTATTTTACAGCCATACATGCTACAGAAATTCCGTCCACTTTAGATGCACTATTAGTTTAACGTTTCGTTATCACTGGCTTTACTCAACAATAAAATATAACAAAAACATAGACGTTTCGTTACCTATGCAGGTGGCATCATCAGTACGCAAATGGCAACGAATAAAAAAAATACATCCTATTTATATATGATACCACGGGCGCCATGTTGCAGATCATATTGCACGTGACTTTACGTGCCAAACCGAATGTGCTGCTCTACAAGTGCGAAAAACATTTCTTAAATTTCCTTTATTAAACTCCCGTCACAAGGTTTCCTCAAGGAGAGAAACGCGAAAATTTGGGAGCCTCCGTCGCAATCGCACTGCGTACGTGCTGCTTTCAATCAACAACGTCAACGCGTTATCAAGCTGCGCCATGAGTGAGCTGGGTATGTGCCGCTCTCCAATTGGACCTCTCGCCAATTTAAGTCAGCTAGTATGTGCAACTGAGTGTGCGGCAAGTGAGGGAACAACTCTGAGCGTTCACCGGCACCGGCGCGCCACGTTCCTAGTCTCGGAGTCCACGCGCCAACCTCTGGGCAGTGCCACACGAAGGCCCAGCGTGTCCAGAAAGAAGCGCGAGAGAGGCGCCCGGCTGTGGGCACCGCGCGTTTGTCAGCGTTCGCACGCACGGCTCGCTGTGCATTTTGGAGGCCACGCGCAGGCTTCGAGGCCTCCAAAATGGTGAACACATAACTGTCGGTAGTCCTCTTAAGTTGGGTTCCACCACTTTTTTTTTTCTTCCACCAACAATTTAACCGTGCTGGCGTGGGTCGAACGCGACAACACCCTTCAAACGACGATTAAAAATACCGTGGTTTCGTACGCGGGAAGCAAAACCTACACAAATGGACTATACGGGCGTCGTCCTGTACAGTGAGCTAAAGCTTTTATGGTGCGAGAAATCTGAGAAAAAGCTGAATATCTGCGCAGCTTCCCAACGCAGCCTAGTATTTCCAATTACAGTCTTTACCAGTATACCTGAAACGGTTTTACTGGCTACTGTTACAAGCTGCTCAGACATTGAGCGTTTTCCGGGATCCTGTGGTGAATAAACTTTTCTGCTTTACTGTACGTTCATTCGTAGAGGAATACATGACCACAGACACGGAAATTATTTTTATGAATAAATTTATTCGGACTTCCTCATTATATCACCAGGTGTAATACAAGTAAAAAAAAACATGTGAAACTGAAACTGTAGAAAGGACCCTCCTTTTGTCATACACCTATACACCTACACACATACACAATACATCTATATATAGTATACCTACCCCATAGCAGGACTCACTTGTTGAAATTCTCTACTTTGCTTTGAGCTAATAAACATTGGAATCAACTGCCGACAGACCTTGCGTCTATCAAAACTTCTGATGCACTTTGTGGAGCTGTATCTTTTGCATGCCTGCGCTTTTTTTCTTTTTTTGTGGTATCTACGAGTGCAATAATGTCCCCTGCCACTTATGTCATACCCCTGTGTGGTCTTTAAGAGTACTGTAAATAAAAAAATTCAAAATTAAAATGACATGCGAAAATAAGCTTTCTTGACCGAAAGCGTATTCTTAGTAGCAAGAATGAAACGAAAAATAGACTGTTATTTTTTTTATTTGCTAGATGTAGTTTTAGTAATTGCTACAAACAGTTTACTTTTGCGTACTGTCTGAGTTTGCATGAAGCTCGTCAATGTTCACTGTAACTTTCGAAAGACCTCTCTGGAGCCAGCAAAAGAAACAGAACGCACAATGCGTTCGTTCGCAAGTGCTTTTTCAGGTTGGTTGACCGCTTTCGCTAGTAATAGGTCCAGTATCCGCGTTCGCCAGAACTTGCGTTTTGGTAAAACGCTACCGTAAACGTTTTTTTTTTTTTCTTGTCAACGAGCCAAGTTGCATATTTACAAAGAATGACGCATGAGGCATTCGTAGTCCCCTAGCTGAACAAGGCTTTGAGAACTGAAGTTGCTAAACCCATCTTCACCCGTGTTGGCTTCTTTGTGGCTAGGGCGTTGCTTTGGTAAGCATGAGGTCGCTGCATCAAATCCAGGAAACGGCGGCCGCATTTCGTTGGGTGCGAAATTCTCGTGTGCTGTGGTTTGGGTGTATGTTAAAGAACTCGAACTAGCCAGAACAGTTCCGTAGTCCCCCCAATAGGGGCACGCCTCAACATTATCCCGTGGTTTTGCACGCAACACACAGAATTTATTTTTAAACCTACCTGGCCAGCCTTCCTTTCTCCTAGGCGACAAAGATCCATGCAAAAATTGACATGCGAATTTATGTACATTCAAGACATCAAAATCGACGACAAAAAGGAAAAATAAACGTGATAGAGTGTATACAGAAGCTACAACTGTCGTGTTGTGTTATAGTGCGTGACTTCGATGTCTAATTGAGAATTGAACAGCCCAGCAGTGCGCGTTCCTAGCTTTTCACTTGAAGCTTTAGCAGAAGTGCACTAACTTTCCAATTGAATTTCGCTGTAGATTCTATTATACCTGTGCTTAATTACCTGCTGGACTAGTGACGATGGCATGCTCTCAGAAAATAACAAAAGGACAGTGCGGAAATATTTTTACAACTTAGCTATATAGCTCAATTCTTGAAAAGAATCAGTTCTCATCGTTATAGATCAAAGAAACATCTAAAGTTCGTTACTTTGACAGGGTCAGCATTGGCTGTAGCCGGACAAGATGCGATGAGCAGGATGACTTCCGGAGTTCTGAGCATCCGGCGTTGATGAAAGAAAGAATGAAACATATGTCACACTGCAGCTGCCATTCTATAAAAAAAAACGTTCTGTTGAAATCACGCTTTTAAAAACGTCGCTGAATTACATACCGCCAGTCCTCCAGGAGCTATCATATGAAATAGTTTGATTTGTCTTTCTCCTGCTTTTTAAGAGAGGCAAAAAATAAAATAAATCTGCAAGATTAGACGACCCAGCAGCCTGTAACGTTTGTCAATCCCATCGTCAGACTGGATCATTCCTCGAGGTGCCGTCTTGGAATGACGTTCACTGTAGCAATGATTAATTGCTCAAGAATTCTACACTTCATGCACATTACAGGAACAGCGGTACTAGACGGGCTTAGAAATACACAGTACGTACAAAAATTTGTAAGCCAAAGCGCGCAAAGCGCGTTTATCTAGCAGAGGATTTCACCTGCCAATCTGCATAAATTGTTGCTGTCAAAATGTCTTCCCAATCTGCCGGCCGACAACGCACGTATACGTCTGCATCTCAGGACAAGTCAACGCTCCCTTGAGTGCACTGAATGCATCCACAAGAAAAAAAAGAATTCCAAGTCACAGCTCGAAAATGTCGTATTTTGTTATGTTTCCCGAATCTAAACATAAAGCCACTTTAGTGAAAGGAAAGGTGACTTCTACAGAGGTTGTTTCTTCGATAAAAATAAAAAACGTAACCATGAAGCGGAATATAAACAAGGGGCTGCCCTCAAAGTCCAGGGAAGCATGACGTATTAAGCGGTCCCGCTGCTTCGCGCTGCTCGCCCACTCACGCGCACGTACGCGCAGTCGCGAGTATACTGCGGTGAGTGAGAGGAAAGAGCCCCTTCTCTCTATGCACTTTTCTCTCCACTACCCTTTTTATCCCTTTCCCCTTACCTGTACAGCGCTGTGGAGGTGCCCTCGCACGAGGGGCAGTAACGGCGCTGTACTTATCTCTTCTATTTTCTCTTTTAAAACTACTCACCATCGCTGAGCTGCGACGTGGCAGCAGGTGTTCCCTCCAGTGCAAAAAAAGAAAAAGAAATCACTGTGAAGTGAACAAGGGAACAAGACCGCCAGACAGCCGTGAAGGTTGCGACGATTTTGGTGCCACCTGGAGCGTGCTGGGTTGAATACGCAAGAACAAAAATATTTCAAGAACTGAACTCAAACGCGAGATTCACTACCCGTATGCCAGAAGGAAGCATACGATAGCTTCGAAGGCTAGCACAAACGACGAGGAATCAATGGTGCATTTCATTCAATATTGTAAACAATGAGTTACAGTGAGATAGGGCCGCCCTACCGACAAAGAAGGAAAAGCTAGAAAAGAGTAATGGCAACTACTTAATAAATGAGAGAACTCCTTGTTTAGGATATATTAATGAAAGCATGTTTTAGCCACTAATGGGTAAAGTGGTGTATCACTGCCGACTACAAATCCGTCGAAATTTTGGAATGTAGTGAAACCTGTAAAGCAAAGTATTATCGCCCTCACTGATTATAAGGACGCCTTACAAGGAGGCCACGTTCTCTGCAGCAAAGATTCCTGTTTTGCGCCAAATGACGCTTCTGCAATGTCTCCTTCTTGTGCAGCTTCAGCAGGGCCACTACAGGACCCATACTATTTGTCCGATGGATCCTATTCCAGAAGTTTAATCCAGAGACTTAAGTTCACCTCTAGCTATGGTAGGGACGAAATGAACGCAGAATTTCTCCAAAGTACCACAACATATTCTCGAATAACTTTGAGTCAAATTTTCACGCAGTCCCTCCATTGTTTCATCCCACCTAGACAACAGGAAGATGAGGAAGGTGATTTCTGTATTTAAAGCCAGTAACACGCACTTGCCTTCGGATTACGGACCAATATCTGCAACATCTATTCCCTGTAAATTGCTCGAGCATGTAATTTTCACTAATGTAATACTTTTTTGGAATATTATTCATTTTTAGTGACTTACAGCATGGCGTTCGCAAGAACTACTCCTGTGAAACTCACCTTCAATCTTTGACGCATACATAACTTAACCTTAAGATCATTGTTTAGAGGTCAATTGCATATTTCTAGATTTCTTCAAAGCGTTCGATAATATGTCTCTTTAGTCAGTACTCTATAAGACGAGCGTACTAAGTAATGACCCTAACATCTTAAAATGGAATGAGTGTGTCCAGATAATTGCACTCAGGGCGTGACGGGTAATAATAGCTCCACTTCTTTCTGCACTGTCAGATCTGGTGCTCCTCATGGTTCTATGCTTGGTCCTCCGCTGTTTCTAAATTATATTAACGACATACCAACAACCTTAACTTCTCTATCAAGATGTTCGCTGATGAATGCGTCATATTTCACCTAATAACCAATAAAAACAATTTTTTTCTGTTCTTCAATCTGATCTTGACACCGTATCTGAGTGGTGAAACAAATGGCTAACGAGACTCAACACTCCAAAATGTGAAACCATGACTGTTGCTCGCCTGTCCGTTCCTTCCAGTTCTTTCGACTACCGCATTAACGGAGCTAAATTAGATCGTCTTTCACCTGACAAGTACCTTGGAGTACAAATGACCATAGTCTTTGGGGGTGCGACCACATAACCTTCACCTTTAACAATGCTACTCGTTCACTGGGATATCTTCACAGAAACTTCAAACAAGCCCCTGCAAATCTTAAAGTATTATTATATCAAACAATAGTTCGATCTAAGCTAGAATATGCAGCAGCGATATGGTATCCTAATGAAACCCTCTAGTTGACTCATTAGAATCGATCCGAAACACAGTGGCACGATTTATCTTATCGCACTGTAACCCAACTTCAAGCGTCACCTCAATGAAATGTTCCCTTGGCCTTACTAACCTGATAATACGAAGAAAAGGTTTCCGCTTTCCTCTATTTCGTAAGATTTGTTTTCACAATGCAATACTTCGGGCTCAATCCATCTCAGCACCACCCTACTTGTCAACGCTTGTGGACCATCCTAACAAAGTGGCCCTTCTCTTGTTGCCTCACTAGCTTTTTCTTACATTCATTTTCACCAAAGACCATCAAAGAGTGGAGTCATCTTCCCGCCTCCGTTGCTGCTACAGACGGTAGCAACTGTTTCTAGAATCCAATCACGCTTCTCTTTTCTAATAGGGCGTACTTGTTTATTCTACTATCTATTTGTTCTACTGTCATGTAGATTAACGCGAAATAATTATATGCCCCATAATGTAGTCGGCGGCGTCACCGAATGACTGTGCCAAAAATGGCCGACAGCAAAGAAAAAAAAAAACGTAACAAAATGATCTGATTGACGTCAAATTTCTCAGCCAGGTTGCTGTGAACGAAGTAAACTAGCGCTTTTTTAAACAGTATCAGGTAAATTTCGGTCAGGGTTGGAATCGAGCCCGGGCCTCCGGGGTGAGAGACGAGCCTACCGATTCCACGGCTCCATTGAATAAATGTGTGGCCTAGTGCGTGCGTCATTGGGCACGTGGTCCTGCAGCCAATGGGTAGGCGGTGGCGCCACGACGTGATTGTATAAAATGCGTGTAAAGAAGTATTACTCTCCTACTTAACGTCGCTATGCGGGCATTCGGATTATGAAGCGAGCCTTCCGATCGACGGTTTCGACACCAACCGAATCCTTTCCGACCAAGCTATTCTAGTCACATTAGATTTTTCTTCCCTATACGCTAACATACCCATGAGTGAAGCAATTGAAGCCGTTTCTTTATCCCTCGCAGTAAATCCACAAGCACACGCTCTTGAAGTTTACCTGTCGCTCCTTAGGTTGGCTCTCACGCTCAACTATTTTGAATTCAGTTCTATTCACCACCTGCAAACTTTCGGCACCACCATTGGAACACCATTCGCTTCCACGTATGGCTTCGACGTTTATATATATTTTTTATTCTTCTCTCTCTCACCTATCACATCCCCTTGCCCCTCCCCCAGTACAGGGTAGCCAACCAGAGATAATCTCTGGTTAACCTCCCTGTCTTTCCTTTGCCTTTCTCTCTCTCTCTCTCTCTCCACGTATGCGCACATTTTCATGGGACAGCTTGAAGCAGACCTGTTGAAATCCTACCCTTTAAAACACCACACCTATCTTCATTACATTGACAACTTATTTATAATATAGGAACATGCCACAAGCCCGTTAACCAATTTAATTAGCCATTTCAATTCCTTTCACTTGAATAATAAATTAACTGCTCACCACTCTCCTAGTCAGATCAACTTTCTGGACACGACGATATCCATAGAAAACGAAAAAACTGAAACGACATTTTACCGGAACCCTACGGACAGCCAGCAATATTTAGACTGCAACACTCATCACCAGCGACACTGCAAGCAAAGTATTTTTGTGGGACAAGCGAAACGAATAAGAAGAACTTGCAACGAAGACTGCGTTTATATCCGCCACCTAAATTACCTTAAAACAACGCTAGCAGAAACTATCCACAAGTTGCACTCGATAGAGCTTATGATGTTGCCTCAAGATTGGAGAAGCAATTGGAATTAGCAAGGAAACAGCTTACACCAGAATCTGACAAACCACCGGCCTTTATAAAAAATATTCTAATGCACTTCCAAACATAAACAACATCCTACGAAAATACCACCCAATAGCATCAAGTAGCGAGCGTCTGATAAAAGCGTTCCCGCATGTACCAAGGGTTACCTATCGCCGCCACAGTAACATTAAACACATGTTAGTGCACGCAAAAGTCAGCCAACATCATGCTCCCATAATAAAAGCATGTTCTCGCCCCGAGTGTAAAACCTGGAGGCACCTTCAAAGTGACATTAAAATTAAAGGCACCACAAATAGTTAAACACACGGAGTCAAATCTAGCTTCACTTGTATAAGTTCGGATGTGATTTATATGCTTGAGTGTTCCTTCTGTAAGAAACAATGCATGGGTGAAAAGGGACAGTTAATGAACGTCAGAATAAACGGACATCGCACAGACGCAATTGAAAAGCTTCCCATAGCCGTCGCCGATCATTTCTACCAACCAGGTCATAACTTTGTTGAAGTTAAACTCAACGTGAGAGAGGCTGAGACAATCCCATGGGTAGGGGCAATGCAAAAGAAACCTGCCGTGAGTAACTACCTCGAAGCAAAAACAAAATAAGAAAAGAAACTATTGATGATACCTCAGAGGGAAGCTCTTTAGTTCTCGAAGCGAGATCAGGATGTCTTGGGAAGCGAAGTTATAAAGCGAGCTACACCAAGGACGAAGAAGGATGTGCCTTGTGCGGGAAAGCTAGGGAAAAGATAGAACATGCTGTATTACAAAGTTAACATATCTACCCCTCTATCGATTTATGCCCCTCTGGCCTCCTTGAAGCCCTTGGATTCAGGAATAGCAGAACGAAAGTAAATGTGTCCGTAATAGAGATTAGTAAAAGGCGATTGCAGGTTCGGTGGCACAGAAATAGGGAGAACAGAAACAACGAAGGCGCAAAAGAAACACAGTTTAGAGTTCTGGTTCAAAACGTTTCGTGCTGGTAAATTTTTTGTGTTTCTGTGTTTTCTCAAAAATATAGGTAGGACACTGTATAAAGCTTGGAGGCACAACCCACCAACCCGGTTCAAAGGGAACGCTCGTAGCATCCATCTATCCGTCAAATCGCGTCAACAGCCGCGCCAGCCACGTGGCAGAAAAACAACAACAGCAGAAAGCTCGCCTCCGCCTATCCGCGGCAGCTGCCGCGCAAGTGCATTAGTCTCTCTACAATACCTGAATAAAGCCTTTCCTATCACTTTGTGCGGCCATTAAATAAACATAAATTCGTATTTCGACCCTTTATGCCCTCACATAAACCTTCGCTGTATATAAATTGTAACTCATTGGAGCTGCTGCGTTTTTACGCACTTTCCACCGGTGAATTCAGACAAAGATCTGCACTGTGCAGGTAATAAGTTGTTGCACTTGCAACATTTCGTTATGTTCTGAATTTCACTTCGGACTAGTTTTGCGATTAAATCCAGTTCCGAGCATATTAGGGTATCTGGTGTCCGTGCACCTGGTGTTAGAAAAGAACCAGTACTTATGTTTCCAACGTCGTGCTTATCAAGAAATAGACTTACACATTGCAAATGTACTTTAAGTACTGAATTATATACTATATGTGGAGTTCCCGCTCAGTGGCCGTCCTTGTCGTTGTACAGGAAGTAAGACCCCGTTTGAGAAGATCCATGTCTCTTGTATTTATGCTCTGTGTAGCCTCAACTACGCTGCTACTGTGTTTCTGGTGTTGGACTGTGGCGTCGTTAGCGCGATTTTGCGTTCTAGTGATCAAGTGTATATAATTATTGTGGATAGAGTCCTGGCCACGTTTTTTCTTAGCGTCGCTCGACAATTATGTTTTTCAGTAAGTCTACAAGTTACAGAAAGTCAGTTCTGCTTTTTTCTTGCTCAGTCGCTTATGCATTGAGGGCGATCAGTTTTTAGCACAAGCTGCTCTCTGCAACTATGTTTACGGTAAATTTAAACACATTTGCATATTTGTAGAATGTTCTTCTACTTATCAATAATCTTGTATAGGACTACGCAGCCCAAAGCCAGATGTGCCGGAAATCAGCTTCTCTGCGAGTAGCGCTGGCGCCAGATAGTGGGAAATATTGCCACCCTGGCTTGCGGAAAAGCTGCCTGTGGTTGGTTTCTTTACTGTCCACAGCATACCTTGTCATGTAATGTGAGCCCCTTGAGAACAAAGCCGGCCCATTCTTCAAAGGTAACGTCATATACAGATATTTGGGTACTTCCGAGGAGAGCCGCAAGTTTCAAGACAGGGCTAGCTGTTTTCGCGTTTCCTGCTGCAAGAAGAGGACACTTATGCTGCGCAACGTTTAGCACAGGCGAACCCCCCAGGAGGGTGAATTGAATTGTGCAGTGGGCTAATTGCAGCAGTCCGGCGTCACCTAAAAATGGCTGCGAAGCCTGTGTTCAGTGTTTTTTGTCCCCTTCGAATGCCTCGATATAGAGAGAGGAACAATAATGAATCTAGATGAGCTTTACATGGTGGCACGCCTCGTTCTACACAGGTCGAAACAATCTTGGAAGTCTGCCAAAGGGGCTACACCTATTCTGAAGAATTTTCGTTGTCTTGCGCACGTGAAAGAATGCTCGTCTTACGAGGGCGAGGAGGAGGAAAAGAAGGAAGGAAAGGTAAGGAAGTAAAGCAGGCGCACGTTTGTTGCACTGCGCGGGGTAAAGTGGTTAACCGATGATGAGAAAAGATGCAAAGGGTGGGAGGGAGGGAGAAATTTACTATGAATGGGAACACGTGTACATGTCCACCGCCCCCAACCAACATTTGGTCACTGAAGCTAGTACATTTCATGAACCATAGCATTGCCCTTGTCACTATGTAAACGTGCGACGCGTGTTTCCATAGTCCCTAATGTTTGTCTCTGAATACGGTCTGCTATTTATTCGGCTTAATACAGTCCGCAGAACGTCGCCGAAGATCATGTTGCAATTCCGAAACACATTCTAATGATAGAAATGGTATAAAAGACATCACTTGTTTTGTATTTTCCAGCATGAGGCGGGCGGAAAAAAAAAGTGGCGATTTTAACTTTTAGAATACGTGAGAACTAGAATTGGAAACAATAAAAATACTGGTATTGCAAGCCTAGATGTAAAAAAAGACAATCTACCATACCGTGTTCCTTTTGTGTCGACGAAGGACACACCGCATTTTTTATCCTCCAGTAAATAAATTAAATCTCGAACGATGCCATGGACATAAATCTCACTATAGGTCCAAATAACCTCGCTTAGTGCTTATTCCCGGTGGCTGCCAAATGATCAGATAGATATTCATGAAAGTTGAAAGCAAGTTGAAAGGACACGAGAGGAGGAGGAAAAACTTTATTTGCTCTCATCATCATCATCAGCCTGGTTACGCCCACTGCAGGACAAAGGCCTCTCCCATATTTCTCTAACAACCCCGGTCATGTACTAATTGTGGCCATGCCTATTTGCTCTGATTGGGTAGAAATTAGCGTTGGCAGATGTGGTCGGCCATCTTCACGGTCTTCTTCCCCATCTGCGCAGGGTCGACGCCCCTATTCCAGGGCACCACTGAGGGTGGCTACTCGGCGAGCGTGCCTTACTAGTCCATGCTGGACTATCGGGTCGCTGCTGGAGAGCACCCTCTCCCACTGCTCCGCACTCGGGTCTTTTATTCGAAGGAATTGTTGATTCTGAACGCATTCCCAAGTAATGTGATATAAGGTGGGCTTGGCGCCGCACCAGGGGCAAATGTCTCTATACTGGGTGGGAAACATCTTGCTTAGTGTGTTTTGGATATGTTCCTGTTTGCAGCCTCCTCCAAGAGGTTGCTTCATGCTGATTTAGGCTGTTGTGGGGTGGAGGGTATTTGATTCGGACCCCCATATAGTAATTCAAAATGTCTGAGTAGCTTGGGTTGACTGGTATGGGTTCCTCAGAGTCGGTGCTGGTGGCCGCTCGGCTTGTGTGCACTCGAGCTGCCTTGTCCGCCCTTAGGTTCCCTTCTATTCCAGCGTGTCCCGGTACCCAGAAAATTCTATGCCTGACTTTGTTGTTAGCCCTGCAGGAGCGGAGGATGTGAAGCGCTCTGCGTCCTATTCTGCCATTCATGTAATTCCGACACGTAGTTTGCGAGTCGGTGAGTATTGTTAAAGACCTTTCGGATCGGTAGCCCTCCACTGCCACTAGAGCTACGGCTATTTCCTCAGCTTCCGTTACCGAGCAGCCCTTCATTGACGCACTGCTGATCTCTTTGTAGTCCTGGCTTATTACTATCGCAGCTGTCTTTACTATGTTTGTGCCTCTTTGCTTGGCGTATACTGCAGCATCTGTGTATACTGTTGTGTTTTTTGTGGCCAGGTACTTTTCGACGTATTTCGCCCTTGCGTCTCTGCGCGCCGTGTGGAGGTTTGGGTCCATGTTATTGGGTAGGAGGCTAACAGTGTATGTTTTCCGATATTCATCAGGAATCCCCTCCGTTCTTTGGGTTTCTTTGATTGATTCCGCGAAGCCTAGCCTTATTATCAGTTCCTGTCCCGTTTTGGTCTGCTGGAGTCTCATGAGCTGTGCGATACTTTGGGCTTCTTTTAGTTCTTCGAAGGTGTTGCTTAAACCAAGTGCCATTAGTTTCTCTGTCGATGTATTGTTCGGCAGGTGAAGTGCTGTTTTGTACGCTTTGCGAAAACGGCAAAGCAAAAGCATTTGTAGCGGCGCTACTATCGTCTCGAGAACCGGTAAAGAAAAAGACGAAGCGCGAGAATAAAGCATGCTAACGCGCTCGACCTGAGTGGCCGCGATAGATGCCGCTCTCAAGATCCCACAGCTCTATGGCTGAGCTGCCTAAATAAATCCCGTCTACAGCAGCTGCCTCTTCGACCACCCCCCACAAATTCGTGACCCGAACAACCAAGCCCAGCCATGCCAGCGTCTATGCGCCGCCTCTACCAAGGCGAGGGCTACGTGGCCTCACGAGGTCCCGCAGACGTCCCGCGGTTATAGGGTGTCCGGGAATTCTACGTCGACATGCCGGACATCTAGTTCATCCAGTTGGACAACCACTTCCGTATTCACAATATTCCAGGTTCCATATTCACAATACGCGCTTTGTCCAGACTGTCAGCCACAACAGCCATAGAGCTGTGACCGAATTACTAGCACTAGCAAAACTAACGGGTAAAAGATGGGACAAAATAGAGCGCTCTGCCCTGTCCCACCTTTTTTTCGTTACTCTTGCTAGCGCTAGTAACTATGTCACAGCAAACACACCAATACCAACTAGCCCAACGTTCTGCGTTAAGAGCGGTTTGTGCATTTCGTGGAAACAACGACTTTACCTGGACTTCCTAACGGACGGCACTAATTGCCACTCATCTATCATAATCATTAATTATTCCCTCAAATGCCCCTGCTTAGAGTATTACATAAGGGGGGGGGGGTAGTATATTTACAGAACACACTAAATTTGGTGAGTAATACAAAGTGTGGAAAAACGTCAGAAGTCACTGAGTTAATAAATATCAGTCAAACAACACAATAGGATACACATTGTCAAACATGGATCACTAAGACATACTAGAAAAAGAATATTAAGCAGCATACAAAAGGCGGATCGAAAGGCAGTTATAGAACGCTTAGTACTGAGAATCAAAATTGAAAACCAAAGCAAGATTGAAACAAACAAAAACAAGGGTGAACTGTAGTTATTACAAGGATCATATAGGTTGTGTGCATAATAAATCACAAAATTTTACACGATCATGTTCAAGGACAATCAACTGGGGAAGTTTATTCTATAGCGCTATAGCACTGGGCAAGAACAAGTTGTTACAGGCGTTAGTAGAACCGTGAAGGCGCTGAACGCTCGATGAATGGAAAAGACGACAAGTACGGATTGGCGGGAGAATGAGCGTTCCATGTAAATGCGGAAATGTGCTGTATATTCTATGAAATAAACAGAGTAGGGCAACAGAGTCGGTTTGCTACAGATGAGAGACTGAGGGAGTTCTTTATTTTACTGAGCCTGTGCTTGTAGTCATAATTAGAACATATAAGCCGTGCTGCGCGGTTTGGTACTGCTTTAATGGTGTAGATGATGCTAATTTGATGGGGGTTTGAAAGACACGCAGCATATTCAAGCTTTGTGATTACATATGTTTCGTAGGCCATTTTTCTAACAGAGGGCGGTGACAAAGATGTATTTCTTCTGATGAATCCCAGTGACCTCGACGCGTCTGCGGCAACCTTTATTATGTCTTCTGCCCAGGTTCATCTTGTAGTAATTAAGGTGCCAAGGCACCGATATGCATGCACTTTCGATACCGGCGTTGAGTACATCGAGTATGTATAAATGTAGTTAAAGCGTTTACGAGACACGTGTACAAGTTTACATTCGGAAAAATAAGCTTCATCATCCACTTTGAGCTCCAGTTTTCAATTAGGTTTAAGTCATTTTGCAGATGTACGTGATCTCGGTGGTTATTGACGCGGCGATAAAGTGCGCAGTCATCTGCGAATAGACGGATTGTAGATGAAGTTCCGTTAGGTATGTCGTTGGTGAATATTAAGAAAAGAAGGGGAAAAAAGAAAGCCTTCGGGGACACGGGATGTTACTTTTGTAGCTATGAAATGCTGATCTCCTTTGACATTAAACTGCACTGTGTCTGACGTGATCGTTTTGCGGAAACTCGCAAGGTGGAGAAAAGGAATTAAGAAAAAATGAGACATCCACCTAGTGCATTGGGTCTGTTACGAAGCAGTTTATCCACAATAAGAATAATTGATCGACACTGAATGCAGCGAGTTTATTGATAATTCATTTGTGAGCGACGTGATGAAATGCTTTCGAGAAATCGATGTAAATGACGCCATTCTGAAATAAAGCATCTAAGTTAAGATGAAGGTCAGTAGCGAATTGAAAAAGCTGTGTTTCACAGGATAACCCAGGACAAAAACCATCTTCTTTTGGATTAAAAAATTGAGTTAATATGAAGGTGTTGCGCTATGTGTGTATATATGATCTGTTTCCAAAGCCTGCAGCCTATACTAGTTAGTAAAATGTGGCGATAGAAGGATTGCCTTGATTTCCAGCCTTGAATAATGGTACTTTCTGTTATTACTGCAAAGTATATACCTTTGCAGTAATACAGTTCTTTGGAACAGAAACCTCAGCAAACGACTGCGTAAATATTATCTGCAAGACGCTACAAGAGACTGACTGGATCAGTGGCGTTTAGAATGTTGTCAGGAATGTTGTCAAGTCCGAGAGCACAGATATTTGAAGTTTGTTAATTAGATTAACTATACTAGCGGCAGTAACAGTGACAGAAGGCATTTGGGTAAATCCCGATCTCGGCACTACAGCTGTACCCACCGTTTCGCTTGCAGTCTCTCTTCTTTCTGTGCGCGCGCCTTTTGAACATTTTTCAATCTGTCTTCGCACTAGGAGGGCGGGCTCTGTAACGGCGCAACAGTGTCCAGAGGCGCCAGTGAAGAAGTGTCATGTGCATTTAACGCGGGAATAGAACGCACTCTCGACCTGAGCGGTATCGGCCGCTCCCGAGATCCCGCTACACCATGGCTCGCGGCGTAAATAAACCCTGGCTTTCTCTTCGCGCCGCCACCACACATCGCTTCGTAGAACGCTGCTTCCTGCATGCGATCGCTCAGTCGAAACACACTGAGAAAGTGCGCGTTCGATTCGATTATGGACATTCGGCCTTTAATATGGTCTCGCTGTAGGCAACTTGGTGCTTTCCAAACAAAGGATCCTGTGGTAACACAGCTTTTACTGTAGTTGACGCCGCAGATGGTTAATGTCCTGTATGTGGTGTGTTTAGCGGCCAGATTGTCGTTTGTCAGTAAATGCCGATACGCTGGTTGGGGTAAGCACCTCACCACAGTACTGTGGGGCTCAAAATCAGTTCGTGACCTGCATGCAGCTCCCGCACCGTATACTACGCAGCCCTGGTCTAAGTTGTACCGCTTTGTTTCTAACATTTGGTTTAAGGTAATTTTACACCTTTAATTCATTTTACTTGTGCCCTAAGTTACCCAACGAAGTTTTCAATTGAATCGCTAATTTACGAACTACAGGTCCCAGCCTTGCCAATTTACAAACCTAGAAAATCAAATGAATATGATGTCGTATCGCCGACGTACTCACGCACATTATTAACTGCGTGTTAAAAAAAGTGACGTTTTCCCCGACGAATTAAAACGCGGTGAAATAACTCCTATATTCAAAAAAAGGTGACAAAGAACTCATTTCAAACTACCGCCCAATCCGCATGCTTTCCTTTTTGGTAATGGTATTGAGAAATACTTGTAAACCACTTAATAAACTACTTTCTCAAATTTATTCTTCTCTCGCCTAAGCAACACGGGTTTCGTAAACGTTGTTCGACTAAAATAGCTATAGCATCATTCACTGACAAAATAAAACGCGCCCTTGACAACAGCCATATTGTTGGCTTAGTTTTCGTTGACTTCAGTAACGCCTTTGACACCATCTGTCATAAAATTGTTTCTAGAAATGAGAAGCTCTGGGCAATCGTGGCCCAGCTCTTTCGCTCATCCGTAGTTATGCGACTAACAGAACGCAAGTTGTAAATTTCCGTGTTTCACTCTCACGAACTCGATCAGCCCCTAACGGTGTCCCACAAGGCTCGCTTTTGTGGCCTTTAAAGTTCTTCGTGCAGATTAATGATCTTCCTCACTGTTTAACCGGTACTTAACCCACACCATATTCTGATGACGCCACCATAATTACTAATTCCAAATGTATAAATACCGTAATAAGTCGACTAAATTCGGATATAGGCACTTGATCTGATTCGTGTACAAATATTAATCTTGAGATCAACCCTTCGAAAACGCAGTTTATGCTTTTTCTTACACATAAACGTGTCATCGCGCCCACACCACCGCTCATGTTGTTTCTTTCCCCTGCACATGAACTTGTGTTCCTTGCCGTCAAACTTTACCCTCACCTCAAGTTTAACCTGCATGCTGACATCATCTAAAAAAATTGCCTTTGGAACAAGAGTACTAGTTTGAACGCGCTCACATTTTCCACAATACATAAGAACTTCTCTTTGTTACGCATTTATACTTTGCCACTTAGAATACTGCGTATCAGTTTGGGGAAACACATATTCCACGCACATAACACATCTGCAACATTTACAAAATCGAGGCTTGAGGATCATCAATTTCTCCAGTTACCTGTCCCATGCAGTGCTAATTTTCACTTCATTAAAGGTACTACCATTACGCTAAATGCTCCAACTCAAATTGGTTTTACTAGTATACCGCACACTAAAACATGAAATCATTTTAGATACATTCAATATATCTTCTCTTACCAACCCTAAATTTTTACTCCCTAGAATAAAACACCAGTTATGGAATATTTACTGCCCTTTTTATAGCCATTAAACACTGGTATAAACTGCCACCCCATATGAAAGCTTGCCGCCCGACATTAAAATTCGAGATACGAAGAATTATTTACTAAGCACAATAATGTCTACGGACTCATTAATGTGAACATGTATTGTATACAAATTTTTTTGCAGTTTTCGTTGCTTTCTCATTTGCCCACTGCATTTATTTTATTTTGTATCTCCCATTGTCTTCTTCATTTTTCTTAGAAATTTTCAGTTTTTCGTTGCATAACACATATTTGACTCGTGCTTTGCATAACCTCAGCGCATTTCTGTTTCTAATTACCTGCTACGTTTACGTCGTGTTATTTGACACATGTCATTTCTATGGTTTCTTAATATCCTAATTAATACATTTTTGTATTTACTGATACGCAGCATCTATTTCAGTTTCTTGTTTCATTTGAACTTCAATTAGTGTAAGCGCCTTTCTTGTAGGTAATTATCTACTTTACCAACTTCGTGCAATCTCACGTCTGTAACTTCTATGTTGCCATAATGTATTATTTACTATATTGCTAAATTACTTATAGGAGGTCCCCCTGACAGTTTTTGTAACTGCGGGACCTCCTCCTCTGCTAATGATGAGTGATGAAATAAAATAAGAATAAAATAAAATAAATAAGTTATGTGAAACAGAGGGTACACTGTACGTTTGTTCGTTTGTAAAACGTTATTGGCAACAAGGATCAAGAAGTCATTGAGTGGCCAGGAGCCCACAGGCCCTGGCGGCTTCCTCAGCCCACTGGAGGACTCAATTTGTTGGTCTGGGTCCGGATTTTCGGTGATCCCGTCACCTATATGATCATACAGTTTTCCTTCTGAAAACAAGCTGAACACGAACCGCATGCCTTCTTGACACGTCCTTTCAGCAGCTGTAGCGACTTCGTCGCCAAAATGCTGGCCGTTTTTTCAGCGCTGAATGGCAACGGCCGCCCATCACGAGCCCGAGCACCAACAACGAATGGTGCCCTACTGGCGCTTCTACTTGGTCTATTTACGCGACTCTCTGAGCTGTGCTGCTTATCATGGTAATGCATATTGTTCTATTTGTCATTGTTGCTGCTACCCAATCATCTGTTAGCTATATTTCTGGTATAGCTATAGCTCAGGTAGAGTGTTTGAGGGACTCAGGCCACTGCGTTAATTTTTTCTTGTGCGTGTGTGAAGTACATGTGTTGTTATAGTGCAGGCAATCGCTTCGTCAATTTTATCCGCACTCGACTAATGGTTCATTGTTAGAACCCATTGCAAAATCCAACCATGTGTCATCTACCTGGTGTTTATAGGTTGCACTTGCACGCTTCAGGGTTAGCAGACTACAAAAGTAATAAAAACAAATAAAGTGCATTTATAAACCCAGTAAATGTAGACCGTGCAACCAGCCTGAAGATCTAGTGGGCTCGAACATTACTTCCCAGCTCGCTTGGCTATTTGGATATTTTTTGTGTGACGCAAACATATGTTGCTTCACTAGTTTCATTGCTTTAAGGGAAGCTTTATGGAAGCTGTTTACCCGTGAAAAATTTTCCGTTTCACAGGAAAAAGTCTCCCTAATGCAACATGAAAGTGGCTCACACTTCAACGGGTTCTGCGTGTGACATGCAACCGCCGATAGCAGGCCTGACGGTGAAGTCCCCACCGTTTCGCTGCCGACGCCTCTTTCTCAGATTAGATGTTCTTGAAACGGAGCTGCGTAGTTTCTCCGAACAGAGGACCTGTTTCTTGCGTCCGTCTGCACAGCACGCAATGTCGAACCGGAATCTAGGTTCCGCTGTTGCAATCAGCGTTCTGCTCAGGCGAACTTATGTTCTTGCACTTATGTTCTTATGTTCTTATTCACTTGTGCGCAAATTTCCAGGGCACACCAGCTTGAGTACAACGGAACGTATACGCTGAAATGAAACTCTCTCATAATACCACATGCTCGGGCGTATAGCGCCGCTGGTATTTCAAAAGTTATTAAGGTGTTTCTAAGTTATAAAGTTATCGGCTTTTGGCACAGCTTTGGGTTGGTATGCATGGAGTGACAGGGGGAAAGAAAGAGTTTAAACTTGGTACTTCACTTGAGGTTTTTGAGAAAGCACGAGGTAGAGAATACAGAAGGAGAACTGTAAAGAAAAAAATAGGAATAATTTAAATATACCACACCAAGATCACTAAGAAAGGGCTTAAGCATGTCTACAAGAACGCAATGGCGTAAGTATAACAGTAGGGTCTTCGCAGCTTGGGTTGTGCGCCTAGATCATTGAGTGGGTCATATGAAATAATAAACGTTGTTGAAAGTCAGCGCCCGTGGTGTCGTCTTCGCGTCTCGTGTCCCGTCTACGTTTTGCGCTATTAAGACTGTTAAGAACGGCCAGCTGCAATGCAAGTTTGCCAGCCATTTATGCCAGTGGTGGCAACCTCATCTTGAAATTCCGCCGCCAACCTCTAGCCATGGCGTGACTAAGTCGACTTTGTGTCATGAACAATACGCGCATCCTCACTCTCCGTCACTTCACCCAGAATGCGCTCGACGAAGCAGGCTTTGTGCTCAAACCATCACCGTTACGCTCTAGCCTCATCGCCATTGTGACTGAAGGAGTTCGACGAAGCAGGCTTTGTGCGCAACAGCAAAACGCCGACCTGATCTGCTACGGGTGGGGGAGTTGACGCGGGAACGCCGACGCAGGCTCCTTCTCACGCACCGACCAAGACACAAGACAACGCACCACCCGGAACGGCTCCGAGTTCTATGAAGCCCCTCTGACGTCGGCTCCGGACCATCGCACCTGTGTGTATGCGTGGGTGCGTGTGTGGGTGTGTAAACCATGCCGCGGAGAGGCGGCTAGTTTGCGATGACTAAACGAACGTTCGCGTCACCTTGTATCGCGGGAGGACCGAGTGTTTAAAAACTGCTGTTGTGCGAATGCTTGACATACTTTTCTTAAGCAGTCATGTTGGACTGACACTCTCTCTCAAGCAGTCATGTTAGACTGATGTACTTTCTCAAACAGTCACGTTAGACTGATATAAATACTGTAAATAAACCCATATTCTTCGTTCTCGATGAGAAGCAACCCTTCCCTTCATCAACGTCCTCAGCGTGGATAAGTTGGACGATGGCATGGGCCAGCTACCTTCTAATTCATGCCCGACTCCAATCTTGACAACGGATCACGAGCGATGGGATTGAACCCCCAGTCATAACAAGACCCGGATGGCATGTGAAATAATTAGCTCGTTTTTTCCTCGCATGCCATGTGAAGCCTTTGCCACTTACCGCGTGGTAGTACAGCGGCGACAGTAACAAAACCCGTGCTCAATATTCTCAAGCATTTTTCACACGTTGCAAAGCGATGAAGAGAGTTCCCCGATCTTAGAGGGAAAACTAAAATGAAGTCTCGAACGCCGAACATTCGGCAGATATCCTTAACATCGCTTAGGTGTGGGAATACGAAAGCATCGTACCGTTTATAGACCACGGCACGCCGTGAATGAACTCATTTCGTACGTTCGTTACGTCACTGCGCCGTCACATGCCCAATGACGAGCGGATTAGGCAAATCAGCCAGAACGGTGCAGCCGCCGTGGCGTCGGGAAAGCGTGCTCGCGTCGCAGCCCGCAAGGGTCCGGTTTGCCTTTTCAAAGCGAATAATTTACTCTTTACAGGAACCTGTCTCAGAAATTTCACGTCAATCCGAGCATATTTTAGCGTGTTTTTACGCTTTGCACCTACAGCCATTTTTGGTACCATTTGTGGTCACGCCATCGCCTACGACGTATTTTCGCATAGTGGAGCTTGTGATGCTCTCGCATTATTAACGCTATCAACGTGGTTACCCTTTTTCCAGAAGGAAGCTTTTGACGCACTGACGGTTCATATGATAAATATTATCGTACCATGACGATCAGGGTTGGTCTTAAAAGCAACTTTCCCTCCGATGTGAGAGAAAAACGCTCTGGTGTACTCGGGGAAAAATTGGTATCTCCGTAGCGTATTGCACAGAGTGGGAGTACTTAGCAATGGCGATGACGTTGCCTGTGTTGCCACAATATTCAGGTAACCAACCGTAGGGTGGTTTTGTAACCTTCGCTGGTTGTATGCGCGGGCATCGCATTTATTTCATAGAGTGATTGAGCGCTCTCATTTGACTTTATATTGATCATCTCAAGGAACGAGGGCGAATCTGAAAATTTACAGCTTTTGTGCGGGCTGGTTGAAATGCCACCAGGACGCCTGCAAGCTAAGAAGTAGAAGCCAGCAACCTATGCCACAGATCTCATGTAATGACAAACCCAGGAGACGATTTCACCCTATGGACACTCCATCGTCACCTGTACGGTGTCGATGGAGTGCCCATAGGGTCATCCATAGGGTGGCGATGCATGGTTGGCAATAGCGCCTAAATTCAGCTACATTAGAAACAAGAGTCGCTGAGGAAATTCGACACACACGATATTCGCTTTACCGCTCGTTGCAAGACCTTACTAAGAGCAGCTGACTTCATGACACTTGCTCTCACCTCCATTCTGTGATGCATATACGATGTGCCCTAAACGTCGAGTTATTATGGACCAACGTAATCAAAGATAAGCGGTACGTCTGAGTGTGCGTTTTTAAATGCTACTGGAGATGTTGCTGCTTCGCATATGGCCTTATATCTCTTTGAACGCTGTCAAACGGGCACTTCACGTAAACCACTCGCCTGCATGGAGAATGGCCGCAGCGGTAAACGAGCAGTCACCAGCAACGATAACAGGCCACCTGCATATCACTGCCTTGCAATAACGTGGACTATCTTGGCACAATGAGAACCTGCAGTTACCCTAAGCAATGAGTAGCGAAACGCGTGAGCTCAGGAGGTTTGTCCCTTTTGTAGCGTATCTGCAGAAGAAGTAGACGCAGTGAGCCATGCATACTTCGTTTTACGGCGCAAAAGCGCAATGCAGCGCAGGTTCTTGCACAGATCTCCCACGTTTTGGACAGTTGCGATGAAGGCTTTCCCTGCTTCTTAGCCAGATCTGCGTACGATCTGTTCCGACGTCTCCCAGAGCGCTGCCCCTTGCTCGCGCTACCTCAATAAACATGAAAAATGTAATGGAAAAAAATGAAAACAGCGTTGAGTCATATAAGAAATGAAAGGAAATGGTTTCCGAGCAGTGGGCCTCAGAAGCGCAAGCATAGCGCGTGGGACAACTGTACACGTAATAAATTTTACTTTTTCCCCTAGAGCAGCCAGCAGTGCCTGATGAGAAAGACGTTATCGGCGTGTCCTTACCGGGAGCATGCGGCGACATGAATGGCCTCTAGGCGACCTACTTATACATTTTGTTAACACGGCAAGGTGGGCGGGTTGATGATCGAACACGTTTCAATGGGTGGGCAGCGCAACCCGGACGAAGCACGAGTACTTCCTCGTCCGTTGTGTACTTCTTCTCATCCTTCGTCTGGGTTGCGCTGCCCAACTATAGAAACATGTTCTACATTTAGTTCAAGCCAATGACCAAGCCATCCCGGTGTTAATCACCATATATTTGTTTCCCAGAACCCACGCTTGTTCGTCTTCAGGAGATTCCGTTTTGTTCCTTCTTCGTAGGCTTTCTTACAATTCCTGCCTTATCTGCGTCACCCCTGCCGGCGCCGTAGCGAAGAAAGCAGCACATTCCAGCTTCCCGATAATAGTGTTCCCCACAGTCTTCCTTGGAACACATGGCTGCACCGATCATTTCACAACTTCAAAACGTCCTACGGCTTTTGGTTAGCTGGCCGGCAGCCCTTTCCGAACGAGCAAAAGGTCATGCAATCCAACATCTCGTATGTCGCCTTGGCGAAGCATGTAAAACTGAAGCTTCATGGTTTTTCATTTTGTGTTCCGCTCTTGAAAAGCTTTGCAGCACTCAGTCAGCAGTAACCTGTGTGCAATCGCAAGCACTTTGTCAGCAATCAGCTTTGGAACTTGACCATAAGCAGCAAAATACGTACTTTACTCAAGGTATTGGATCTGTTGTGACGAGCCACGGCCACTTATAGGCAACATATTCAGCGGCCTTGAAAGCTTGTGCACATAGGCATGAGATGTTTCAAATCATGCATTAACCGCTCCGTCATTCCATTTACCCGCGAGTCCTGAGAACAGAACACCGCAGCGTGAAGACACAGCTGTTTGCCCAAAGCATGTTGCTAAGGAATTCTAAGCCCAGCGCGAGGTATTGCCACATTTTAATTAGAGATTATTCATCTGTCAGGGAGGGCCCTCACATTATATTATTCTTGCTTGGGTGGGTGGGCTACCCCAACAGATGATTTATTAAAACGACAGTGTGGGGAGAGGAGGTCTCAGTTTTCCGTGTGCCGGGTTTTTCTTCTTCAGCGGGGTGAAACATGCATGTGTTAGTTCAAACGGCTTGTTCCAGACTACAGATAGCACTAGCCCGTTAGGTCGTGGCCGGTACTTGGTTTGGCTGTCTGGCAGAAGTGACATGGGCTTGCACAGTGTTCAATGTGTATTGTCATGTTTTTCTAGCTAAACCTCTGCAAAATGCTGTTGCATGTGTGACTAAAGATATCGTCACCACAGGACTCAGGTGCGTCGTGGAGCAGGCAGAGCACTTTTGAAACAAGGGTCTAAGTGTCTGCGAAGAGCGCGAAGGAAAAAAAATCTGGACCACGAAGCACAGAAGGATGTGCGCTTGTCCTTCCTTCGCCCCTCCCCCAGTACAAGGTAGCCAAACGGAGATAATCTCTGGTTAAGCTCCTTGTCTTTCCTTTGCCTTTCTCTTTCTCTCTATCTCTCTTGTTTGCCAGTCATCCAGTTCTATTGCTTTGCACTACCGCTCTCCCTAGTAATCATAACATATCAACTGTTCAAAAACGCTACCATTTTAATGGTCTCGAATACGCCGAACATTCCGTTTAAAAAAATAAGTAAGGTTTTAAGATCCTTCTCAAATTCTGATGATGTCAACCATCCCATGTCGGATTATCATCTCATGTGGACAGCTCAATACCCAACCAAGACATAGCATCCGTATCTGTTAGGTGGCTGCCTGCACCACAAAAAATTGCCAATACTTTTGTATTTAATTTACTAAACGACCAAGCTTTCTCTTAGCTCTGCCATATTCAGTATGCAATACAGAGCTTGATGATCTGTATAGTACTTAAACATGATCCTGTAGATATATGACAAACCGACTTAGACACCCAATAAAACAGCTTAATGCATCTTTTTCGGTCGTAGTATAATTACCTTAATGGCCACTGCAGCTACAAGAATAATAATCGATCACATGTAGCTGCTGACTCGGAGACGACCAGGTGTCCATTTGGTATGGGACACTCCCAGTACTATAGTTGAATGACGCTTCTGCAATGTCTCCTTCTTGTGCAGCTTCAGCAGGGCCACTACAGGACCCATACTATTTGTCCGATGGATCCTATTCCAGAAGTTTAATCCAGAGACTTAAGTTCACCTCTAGCTATGGTAGGGACGAAATGAACGCAGAATTTCTCCAAAGTACCACAACATATTCTCGAATAACTTTGAATCAAATTTTCACGCAGTCCCTCCATTGTTTCATCCCACCTAGACAACAGGAAGATGAGGAAGGTGATTTCTGTATTTAAAGCCAGTAACACGCACTTGCCTTCGGATTACGGACCAATATCTGCAACATCTATTCCCTGTAAATTGCTCGAGCATGTAATTTTCACTAATGTAATACTTTTTTGGAATATTATTCATTTTTAGTGACTTACAGCATGGCGTTCGCAAGAACTACTCCTGTGAAACTCACCTTCAATCTTTGACGCATACATAACTTAACCTTAAGATCATTGTTTAGAGGTCAATTGCATATTTCTAGATTTCTTCAAAGCGTTCGATAATATGTCTCTTTAGTCAGTACTCTATAAGACGAGCGTACTAAGTAATGACCCTAACATCTTAAAATGGAATGAGTGTGTCCAGATAATTGCACTCAGGGCGTGACGGGTAATAATAGCTCCACTTCTTTCTGCACTGTCAGATCTGGTGCTCCTCATGGTTCTATGCTTGGTCCTCCGCTGTTTCTAAATTATATTAACGACATACCAACAACCTTAACTTCTCTATCAAGATGTTCGCTGATGAATGCGTCATATTTCACCTAATAACCAATAAAAACAATTTTTTTCTGTTCTTCAATCTTATCTTGACACCGTATCTGAGTGGTGAAACAAATGGCTAACGAGACTCAACACTCCAAAATGTGAAACCATGACTGTTGCTCGCCTGTCCGTTCCTTCCAGTTCTTTCGACTACCGCATTAACGGAGCTAAATTAGATCGTCTTTCACCTGACAAGTACCTTGGAGTACAAATGACCATAGTCTTTGGGGGTGCGACCACATAACCTTCACCTTTAACAATGCTACTCGTTCACTGGGATATCTTCACAGAAACTTCAAACAAGCCCCTGCAAATCTTAAAGTATTATTATATCAAACAATAGTTCGATCTAAGCTAGAATATGCAGCAGCGATATGGTATCCTAATGAAACCCTCTAGTTGACTCATTAGAATCGATCCGAAACACAGTGGCACGATTTATCTTATCGCACTGTAACCCAACTTCAAGCGTCACCTCAATGAAATGTTCCCTTGGCCTTACTAACCTGATAATACGAAGAAAAGGTTTCCGCTTTCCTCTATTTCGTAAGATTTGTTTTCACAATGCAATACTTCGGGCTCAATCCATCTCAGCACCACCCTACTTGTCAACGCTTGTGGACCATCCTAACAAAGTGGCCCTTCTCTTGTTGCCTCACTAGCTTTTTCTTACATTCATTTTCACCAAAGACCATCAAAGAGTGGAGTCATCTTCCCGCCTCCGTTGCTGCTACAGACGGTAGCAACTGTTTCTAGAATCCAATCACGCTTCTCTTTTCTAATAAGGCGTACTTGTTTATTCTACTATCTATTTGTTCTACTGTCATGTAGATTAACGCGAAATAATTATATGCCCCATAATGTAGTCGGCGGCGTCACCGAATGACTGTGCCAAAAATGGCCGACAGCAAAGAAAAAAAAACGTAACAAAATGATCTGATTGACGTCAAATTTCTCAACCAGGTTGCTGTGAACGAAGTAAACTAGCGCTTTTTTAAACAGTATCAGGTAAATTTCGGTCAGGGTTGGAATCGAGCCCGGGCCTCCGGGGTGAGAGACGAGCCTACCGATTCCACGGCTCCATTGAATAAATGTGTGGCCTAGTGCGTGCGTCATTGGGCACGTGGTCCTGCAGCCAATGGGTAGGCGGTGGCGCCACGACGTGATTGTATAAAATGCGTGTAAAGAAGTATTACTCTCCTACTTAACGTCGCTATGCGGGCATTCGGATTATGAAGCGAGCCTTCCGATCGACGCTTTCGACACCAACCGAATCCTTTCCGACCAAGCTATTCTAGTCACATTAGATTTTTCTTCCCTATACGCTAACATACCCATGAGTGAAGAAATTGAAGCCGTTTCTTTATCCCTCGCAGTAAATCCACAAGCACACGCTCTTGAAGTTTACCTGTCGCTCCTTAGGTTGGCTCTCACGCTCAACTATTTTGAATTCGGTTCTATTCACCACCTGCAAACTTTTGGCACCACCATTGGAACACCATTCGCTTCCACGTATGGCTTCGACGTTTATATATATTTTTTATTCTTCTCTCTCTCACCTATCACATCCCCTTGCCCCTCCCCCAGTACAGGGTAGCCAACCAGAGATAATCTCTGGTTAACCTCCCTGTCTTTCCTTTGCCTTTCTCTCTCTCTCTCTCTCTCCACGTATGCGCACATTTTCATGGGACAGCTTGAAGCAGACCTGTTGAAATCCTACCCTTTAAAACACCACACCTATCTTCATTACATTGACAACTTATTTATAATATAGGAACATGCCACAAGCCCGTTAACCAATTTAATTAGCCATTTCAATTCCTTTCACTTGAATAATAAATTAACTGCTCACCACTCTCCTAGTCAGATCAACTTTCTGGACACGACGATATCCATAGAAAACGAAAAAACTGAAACGACATTTTACCGGAACCCTACGGACAGCCAGCAATATTTAGACTGCAACACTCATCACCAGCGACACTGCAAGCAAAGTATTTTTGTGGGACAAGCGAAACGAATAAGAAGAACTTGCAACGAAGACTGCGTTTATATCCGCCACCTAAATTACCTTAAAACAACGCTAGCAGAAACTATCCACAAGTTGCACTCGATAGAGCTTATGATGTTGCCTCAAGATTGGAGAAGCAATTGGAATTAGCAAGGAAACAGCTTACACCAGAATCTGACAAACCACCGGCCTTTATAAAAAATATTCTAATGCACTTCCAAACATAAACAACATCCTACGAAAATACCACCCAATAGCATCAAGTAGCGAGCGTCTGATAAAAGCGTTCCCGCATGTACCAAGGGTTACCTATCGCCGCCACAGTAACATTAAACACATGTTAGTGCACGCAAAAGTCAGCCAACATCATGCTCCCATAATAAAAGCATGTTCTCGCCCCGAGTGTAAAACCTGGAGGCACCTTCAAAGTGACATTAAAATTAAAGGCACCACAAATAGTTAAACACACGGAGTCAAATCTAGCTTCACTTGTATAAGTTCGGATGTGATTTATATGCTTGAGTGTTCCTTCTGTAAGAAACAATGCATGGGTGAAAAGGGACAGTTAATGAACGTCAGAATAAACGGACATCGCACAGACGCAATTGAAAAGCTTCCCATAGCCGTCGCCGATCATTTCTACCAACCAGGTCATAACTTTGTTGAAGTTAAACTCAACGTGAGAGAGGCTGAGACAATCCCATGGGTAGGGGCAATGCAAAAGAAACCTGCCGTGAGTAACTACCTCGAAGCAAAAACAAAATAAGAAAAGAAACTATTGATGATACCTCAGAGGGAAGCTCTTTAGTTCTCGAAGCGAGATCAGGATGTCTTGGGAAGCGAAGTTATAAAGCGAGCTAAACCAAGGACGAAGAAGGATGTGCCTTGTGCGGGAAAGCTAGGGAAAAGATAGAACATGCTGTATTACAAAGTTAACATATCTACCCCTCTATCGATTTATGCCCCTCTGGCCTCCTTGAAGCCCTTGGATTCAGGAATAGCAGAACGAAAGTAAATGTGTCCGTAATAGAGATTAGTAAAAGGCGATTGCAGGTTCGGTGGCACAGAAATAGGGAGAACAGAAACAACGAAGGCGCAAAAGAAACACAGTTTAGAGTTCTGGTTCAAAACGTTTCGTGCTGGTAAATTTTTTGTGTTTCTGTGTTTTCTCAAAAATATAGGTAGGACACTGTATAAAGCTTGGAGGCACAACCCACCAACCCGGTTCAAAGGGAACGCTCGTAGCATCCATCTATCCGTCAAATCGCGTCAACAGCCGCGCCAGCCACGTGGCAGAAAAACAACAACAGCAGAAAGCTCGCCTCCGCCTATCCGCGGCAGCTGCCGCGCAAGTGCATTAGTCTCCATACAATACCTGAATAAAGCCTTTCCTATCACTTTGTGCGGCCATTAAATAAACATAAATTCGTATTTCGACCCTTTATGCCCTCACATAAACCTTCGCTGTATATAAATTGTAACTCATTGGAGCTGCTGCGTTTTTACGCACTTTCCACCGGTGAATTCAGACAAAGATCTGCACTGTGCAGGTAATAAGTTGTTGCACTTGCAACATTTCGTTATGTTCTGAATTTCACTTCGGACTAGTTTTGCGATTAAATCCAGTTCCGAGCATATTAGGGTATCTGGTGTCCGTGCACCTGGTGTTAGAAAAGAACCAGTACTTATGTTTCCAACGTCGTGCTTATCAAGAAATAGACTTACACATTGCAAATGTACTTTAAGTACTGAATTATATACTATATGTGGAGTTCCCGCTCAGTGGCCGTCCTTGTCATTGTACAGGAAGTAAGACCCCGTTTGAGAAGATCCATGTCTCTTGTATTTATGCTCTGTGTAGCCTCAACTACGCTGCTACTGTGTTTCTGGTGTTGGACTGTGGCGTCGTTAGCGCGATTTTGCGTTCTAGTGATCAAGTGTATATAATTATTGTGGATAGAGTCCTGGCCATGTTTTTTCTTAGCGTCGCTCGACAATTGTGTTTTTCAGTAAGTCTACAAGTTACAGAAAGTCAGTTCTGCTTTTTTCTTGCTCAGTCGCTTATGCATTTAGGGCGATCAGTTTTTAGCACAAGCTGCTCTCTGCAACTATGTTTACGGTAAATTTAAACACATTTGCATATTTGTAGAATGTTCTTCTACTTATCAATAATCTTGTATAGGACTACGCAGCCCAAAGCCAGATGTGCCGGAAATCAGCTTCTCTGCGAGTAGCGCTGGCGCCAGATAGTGGGAAATATTGCCACCCTGGCTTGCGGAAAAGCTGCCTGTGGTTGGTTTCTTTACTGTCCACAGCATACCTTGTCATGTAATGTGAGCCCCTTGAGACCAAAGCCGGCCCATTCTTCAAAGGTAACGTCATATACAGATATTTGGGTACTTCCGAGGAGAGCCGCAAGTTTCAAGACAGGGCTAGCTGTTTTCGCGTTTCCTGCTGCAAGAAGAGGACACTTATGCTGCGCAACGTTTAGCACAGGCGAACCCCCCAGGGGGGTGAATTGAATTGTGCAGTTGGCTAATTGCAGCAGTCCGGCGTCACCTAAAAATGGCTGCGAAGCCTCTGTTCAGTGTTTTTTGTCCCCTTCGAATGCCTCGATATAGAGAGAGGAACAATAATGAATCTAGATGAGCTTTACATGGTGGCACGCCTCGTTCTACACAGGTCGAAACAATCTTGGAAGTCTACCAAAGGGGCTACACCTATTCTGAAGAATTTGCGTTGTCTTGCGCACGTGAAAGAATGCTCGTCTTACGAGGGCGAGGAGGAGGAAAAGAAGGAAGGAAAGGTAAGGAAGTAAAGCAGGCGCACGTTTGTTGCACTGTGCGGGGTAAAGTGGTTAACCGATGATGAGAAAAGATGCAAAGGGTGGGAGGGAGGGAGAAATTTACTATGAATGGCAACACGTGTACATGTCCACCGCAGCCAACCAACATTTGGTCACTGAAGCTAGTACATTTCATGAACCATAGCATTGCCCTTGTCACTATGTAAACGTGCGACGCGTGTTTCCATAGTCCCTAATGTTTGTCTCTGAATACGGTCTGCTATTTAATCGGCTTAATACAGTCCGCAGAACGTCGCCGAAGATCATGTTGCAATTCCGAAACACATTCTGATGCTAGAAATGGTATAAAAGACATCACTTGTTTTGTATTTTCCAGCATGAGGCGGGCGGAAAAAAAAGAAGTGGCGATTTTAACTTTTAGAATACGTGAGAACTAGAATTGGAAACAATAAAAATACTGGTATTGCAAGCCTAGATGTAAAAAAAGACAATCTAACATACCGTGTTCCTTTTGTGTCGACGAAGGACACACCGCATTTTTTATCCTCCAGTAAATAAATTAAATCTCGAACGATGCCATGGACATAAATCTCACTATAGGTCCAAATAACCTCGCTTAGTGCTTATTCGCGGTGGCTGCCAAATGATCAGATAGATATTCATGAAAGTTGAAAGGAAGTTGAAAGGACACGAGAGGAGGAGGAAAAACATTATTTGCTCTCATCATCATCATCAGCCTGGTTACGTCCACTGCAGGGCAAAGGCCTCTCCCATATTTCTCCAACAACCCCGGTCATGTACTAATTGTGGCCATGCCTATTTGCTCTAATTGGGTAGAAATTAGCGTTGGCAGATGTGGTCGGCCATCTTCACGGTCTTCTTCCCCATCTGCGCAGGGTCGACGCCCCTATTCCAGGGCACCACTGAGGGTGGCTACTCGGCGAGCGTGCCTTACTAGTCCATGCTGGACTTTCGGGTCGCTGCTGGAGAGCACCCTCTCCCACTGCTCCGCACTCGGGTCTTTTATTCGAAGGAATTGTTGATTCTGAACGCATTCCCAAGTAATGTGATATAAGGTGGGCTTGGCGCCGCACCAGGGGCAAATGTCTCTATACTGGGTGGGAAACATCTTGCTTAGTGTGTTTTGGATATGTTCCTGTTTGCAGCCTCCTCCAAGAGGTTGCTTCATGCTGATTTAGGCTGTTGTGGGGTGGAGGGTATTTGATTCGGACCCCCTTATAGTAATTAAAAATGTCTGAGTAGCTTGGGTTGACTGGTATGGGTTCCTCAGGGTCGGTGCTTGTGGCCGCTCGGTTTGTGTGCTCTCGAGCTGCCTTGTCCGCCCTTAGGTTCCCTTCTGTTCCAGCGTGTCCCGGTACCCAGAAAATTCTATGCCTGACTTTGTTGTTAGCCCTGCAGGAGCGGAGGATGTGAAGCGCTCTGCGTCCTATTCTGCCATTCATGTAATTCCGACACGTAGTTTGCGAGTCGGTGAGTATTGTTAAAGACCTTTCGGATCGGTAGCCCTCCACTGCCACTAGAGCTACGGCTATTTCCTCAGCTTCCGTTACCGAGCAGCCCTTCATTGAAGCATTGCTGATCTCTTTGTAGTCCTGGCTTATTACTATCGCAGCTGTCTTTACTATGTTTGTGCCTCTTTGCTTGGCGTATACTGCAGCATCTGTGTATACTGTTGTGTTTTTTGTGGCCAGGTACTTTTCGACGTATTTCGCCCTTGCGTCTCTGCGCGCCGTGTGGAGGTTTGGGTCCATGTTATTGGGTAGGAGGCTAACAGTGTATGTTTTCCGATATTCATCAGGAATCCCCTCCGTTCTTTGGGTTTCTTTGATTGATTCCGCGAAGCCTAGCCTTATTATCAGTTCCTGTCCCGTTTTGGTCGGCTGGAGTCTCATGAGCTGTGCGATACTTTGGGCTTCTTTTAGTTCTTCGAAGGTGTTGCTTAAACCAAGTGCCATTAGTTTCTCTGTCGATGTATTGTTCGGCAGGTGAAGTGCTGTTTTGTACGCTTTGCGAAAACGGCAAAGCAAAAGCATTTGTAGCGGCGCTACTATCGTCTCGAGAACCGGTAAAGAAAAAGACGAAGCGCGAGAATAAAGCATGCTAACGCGCTCGACCTGAGTGGCCGCGATAGATGCCGCTCTCAAGATCCCACAGCTCTATGGCTGAGCTGCCTAAATAAATCCCGTCTACAGCAGCTGCCTCTTCGACCACCCCCCACAAATTCGTGACCCGAACAACCAAGCCCAGCCATGCCAGCGTCTATGCGCCGCCTCTACCAAGGCGAGGGCTACGTGGCCTCACGAGGTCCCGCAGACGTCCCGCGGTTATAGGGTGTCCGGGAATTCTACGTCGACATGCCGGACATCTAGTTCATCCAGTTGGACAACCACTTCCGTATTCACAATATTCCAGGTTCCATATTCACAATACGCGCTTTGTCCAGACTGTCAGCCACAACAGCCATAGAGCTGTGACCGAATTACTAGCACTAGCAAAGCTAACGGGTAAAAGATGGGACAAAATAGAGCGCTCTGCCCTGTCCCACCTTTTTTTCGTTACTCTTGCTAGCGCTAGTAACTATGTCACAGCAAACACACCAATACCAACTAGCCCAACGTTCTGCGTTAAGAGCTGTTTGTGCATTTCGTGGAAACAACGACTTTACCTGGACTTCCTAACGGACGGTACTAATTGCCACTCATCTATCATAATCATTAATTATTCCCTCAAATGCCCCTGCTTAGAGTATTACATAAGGGGGCGGGGGTAGTATATTTACAGAACACACTAAATTTGGTGAGTAATACAAAGTGTGGAAAAACGTCAGAAGTCACTGAGTTAATAAATATCAATCAAACAACACAACATGATACACATTGTCAAACATGGATCACTAAGACATACTAGAAAAAGAATATTAAGCAGCATACAAAAGGCGGAGCGAAAGGCAGTTAAAGAACGCTTAGTACAGAGAATCAAAATTGAAAACCAAAGCAAGATTGAAACAAACAAAAACAAGGGTGAACTGTAGTTATTACAAGGATCATATAGGTTGTGTGCATAATAAATCACAAAATTTTACACGATCATGTTCAAGGACAATCAACTGGGGAAGTTTATTCTATAGCGCTATAGCACTGGGCAAGAACAAGTTGTTACAGGCGTTAGTAGAACCGTGAAGGCGCTGAACGCTCGATGAATGGAAAAGACGACAAGTACGGATTGGCGGGAGAATGAGCGTTCCATGTAAATGCGGAAATGTGCTGTATATTCTATGAAATAAACAGAGTAGGGCAACAGAGTCGGTTTGCTACAGATGAGAGACTGAGGGAGTTCTTTATTTTACTGAGCCTGTGCTTGTAGTCATAATTAGAACATATAAGCCGTGCTGCGCGGTTTGGTACTGCTTTAATGGTGTAGATGATGCTAATTTGATGGGGGTTTGAAAGACACGCAGCATATTCAAGCTTTGTGATTACATATGTTTCGTAGGCCATTTTTCTAACAGAGGGCGGTGACAAAGATGTATTTCTTCTGATGAATCCCAGTGACCTCGACGCGTCTGCGGCAACCTTTATTATGTCTTCTGCCCAGGTTCATCTTGTAGTAATTAAGGTGCCAAGGCACCGATATGCATGCACTTTCGATACCGGCGTTGAGTACATCGAGTATGTATAAATGTAGTTAAAGCGTTTACGAGACACGTGTACAAGTTTACATTCGGAAAAATAAGCTTCATCATCCACTTTGAGCTCCAGTTTTCAATTAGGTTTAAGTCATTTTGCAGATGTACGTGATCTCGGTGGTTATTGACGCGGCGATAAAGTGCGCAGTCATCTGCGAATAGACGGATTGTAGATGAAGTTCCGTTAGGTATGTCGTTGGTGAATATTAAGAAAAGAAGGGGAAAAAAGAAAGCCTTCGGGGACACGGGATGTTACTTTTGTAGCTATGAAATGCTGATCTCCTTTGACATTAAACTGCACTGTGTCTGACGTGATCGTTTTGCGGAAACTCGCAAGGTGGAGAAAAGGAATTAAGAAAAAATGAGACATCCACCTAGTGCATTGGGTCTGTTACGAAGCAGTTTATCCACAATAAGAATAATTGATCGACACTGAATGCAGCGAGTTTATTGATAATTCATTTGTGAGCGACGTGATGAAATGCTTTCGAGAAATCGATGTAAATGACGCCATTCTGAAATAAAGCATCTAAGTTAAGATGAAGGTCAGTAGCGAATTGAAAAAGCTGTGTTTCACAGGATAACCCAGGACAAAAACCATCTTCTTTTGGATTAAAAAATTGAGTTAATATGAAGGTGTTGCGCTATGTGTGTATATATGATCTGTTTCCAAAGCCTGCAGCCTATACTAGTTAGTAAAATGTGGCGATAGAAGGATTGCCTTGATTTCCAGCCTTGAATAATGGTACTTTCTGTTATCACTGCAAAGTATATACCTTTGCAGTAATACAGTTCTTTGGAACAGAAACCTCAGCAAACGACTGCGTAAATATTATCTGCAAGACGCTACAAGAGACTGACTGGATCAGTGGCGTTTAGAATGTTGTCAGGAATGTTGTCAAGTCCGAGAGCACAGATATTTGAAGTTTGTTAATTAGATTAACTATACTAGCGGCAGTAACAGTGACAGAAGGCATTTGGGTAAATCCCGATCTCGGCACTACAGCTGTACCCACCGTTTCGCTTGCAGTCTCTCTTCTTTCTGTGCGCGCGCCTTTTGAACATTTTTCAATCTGTCTTCGCACTAGGAGGGCGGGCTCTGTAACGGCGCAACAGTGTCCAGAGGCGCCAGTGAAGAAGTGTCATGTGCATTTAACGCGGGAATAGAACGCACTCTCGACCTGAGCGGTATCGGCCGCTCCCGAGATCCCGCTACACCATGGCTGGCGGCGTAAATAAACCGTGGCTTTCTCTTCGCGCCGCCACCACACATCGCTTCGTAGAACGCTGCTTCCTGCATGCGATCGCTCAGTCGAAACACACTGAGAAAGTGCGCGTTCGATTCGATTATGGACATTCGGCCTTTAATATGGTCTCGCTGTAGGCAACTTGGTGCTTTCCAAACAAAGGATCCTGTGGTAACACAGCTTTTACTGTAGTTGACGCCGCAGATGGTTAATGTCCTGTATGTGGTGTGTTTAGCGGCCAGATTGTCGTTTGTCAGTAAATGCCGATACGCTGGTTGGGGTAAGCACCTCACCACAGTACTGTGGGGCTCAAAATCAGTTCGTGACCTGCATGCAGCTCCCGCACCGTATACTACGCAGCCCTGGTCTAAGTTGTACCGCTTTGTTTCTAACATTTGGTTTAAGGTAATTTTACACCTTTAATTCATTTTACTTGTGCCCTAAGTTACCCAACGAAGTTTTCAATTGAATCGCTAATTTACGAACTACAGGTCCCAGCCTTGCCAATTTACAAACCTAGAAAATCAAATGAATATGATGTCGTATCGCCGACGTACTCACGCACATTATTAACTGCGTGTTAAAAAAAGTGACGTTTTCCCCGACGAATTAAAACGCGGTGAAATAACTCCTATATTCAAAAAAAGGTGACAAAGAACTCATTTCAAACTACCGCCCAATCCGCATGCTTTCCTTTTTGGTAATGGTATTGAGAAATACTTGTAAACCACTTAATAAACTACTTTCTCAAATTTATTCTTCTCTCGCCTAAGCAACACGGGTTTCGTAAACGTTGTTCGACTAAAATAGCTATAGCATCATTCACTGACAAAATAAAACGCGCCCTTGACAACAGCCATATTGTTGGCTTAGTTTTCGTTGACTTCAGTAACGCCTTTGACACCATCTGTCATAAAATTGTTTCTAGAAATGAGAAGCTCTGGGCAATCGTGGCCCAGCTCTTTCGCTCATCCGTAGTTATGCGACTAACAGAACGCAAGTTGTAAATTTCGGTGTTTCACTCTCACGAACTCAATCAGCCCCTAACGGTGTCCCACAAGGCTCGCTTTTGTGGCCTTTAAAGTTCTTCGTGCAGATTAATGATCTTCCTCACTGTTTAACCGGTACTTAACCCACACCATATTCTGATGACGCCACCATAATTACTAATTCCAAATGTATAAATACCGTAATAAGTCGACTAAATTCGGATATAGGCACTTGATCTGATTCGTGTACAAATATTAATCTTGAGATCAACCCTTCGAAAACGCAGTTTATGCTTTTTCTTACACATAAACGTGTCATCGCGCCCACACCACCGCTCATGTTGTTTCTTTCCCCTGCACATGAACTTGTGTTCCTTGCCGTCAAACTTTACCCTCACCTCAAGTTTAACCTGCATGCTGACATCATCTAAAAAAATTGCCTTTGGAACAAGAGTACTAGTTTGAACGCGCTCGCATTTTCCACAATACATAAGAACTTCACTTTGTTACGCATTTATACTTTGCCACTTAGAATACTGCGTATCAGTTTGGGGAAACACATATTCCACGCACATAACACATCTGCAACATTTACAAAATCGAGGCTTGAGGATCATCAATTTCTCCAGTTACCTGTCCCATGCAGTGCTAATTTTCACTTCATTAAAGGTACTACCATTACGCTATATGCTCCAACTCAAATTGGTTTTACTAGTATACCGCACACTAAAACATGAAATCATTTTAGATACATTCAATATATCTTCTCTTACCAACCCTAAATTTTTACTCCCTAGAATAAAACACCAGTTATGGAATATTTACTGCCCTTTTTATAGCCAATAAACACTGGTATAAACTGCCACCCCATATGAAAGCTTGCCGCCCGACATTAAAATTCGAGATACGAAGAATTATTTACTAAGCACAATAATGTCTACGGACTCATTAATGTGAACATGTATTGTATACAAATTTTTTTGCAGTTTTCGTTGCTTTCTCATTTGCCCACTGCATTTATTTTATTTTGTATCTCCCATTGCCTTCTTCATTTTTCTTAGAAATTTTCAGTTTTTCGTTGCATAACACATATTTGACTCGTGCTTTGCATAACCTCAGCGCATTTCTGTTTCTAATTACCTGCTACGTTTACGTCGTGTTATTTGACACATGTCATTTCTATGGTTTCTTAATATCCTAATTAATACATTTTTGTATTTACTGATACGCAGCATCTATTTCAGTTTCTTGTTTCATTTGAACTTCAATTAGTGTAAGCGCCTTTCTTGTAGGTAATTATCTACTTTACCAACTTCCTGCAATCTCACGTCTATAACTTCAATGTTGCCATAATGTATTATTTACTATATTGCTAAATTACTTATAGGAGGTCCCCCTGACAGTTTTTGTAACTGCGGGACCTCCTCCTCTGCTAATGATGAGTGATGAAATAAAATAAGAATAAAATAAAATAAATAAGTTATGTGAAACAGATGGTACACTGTACGTTTGTTCGTTTGTAAAACGTTATTGGCAACAAGGATCAAGAAGGCATTGAGTGGCCAGGAGCCCACAGGCCCTGGCGGATTCCTCAGCCCACTGGACGACTCAATTTGTTGGTCTGGGTCCGGATTTTCGGTGATCCCGTCACCTAACCATCCATGTCATATTATCAATGTCGCAAGCTAGAATTCATTTACAAGACATCAGCGGTCTGCCTGCCTTCTGCCCAACATATTTTTCTACGCTGTCTATGAAATGGATGCGATCTATTATAGTGAAAACTTGTCTCATTAATTGCATTATCACTAAGCAAAGGACTAATTGTTGCTGCGCGTTATTGAGCAGAAAGAAGAATGACCTCACAACTTCTGGCGTCTGGGACAGAATGTCCGGATGCTGCCAGTTCTGTAGGTTTGACGTAGCTCTCTACAACGTCCACCTCAAAGGAGCCTTACCCTGGTACGATTTCGCGCCTACTTCTCCTATCGAAAACTTTCCGTAGCGCTTAGACTTGGAAATGTTGCACGGAAATCTGTCCCTTTACTGTGCACGTTTTGAGTAGTTTCGTCCGGTATTCCGCGAATATAGTTTCTGTTTCACTTGTGCCTGTACAATCATCTTCGTCCTCTCCATTGACCCATATGATCATACAGTTTTCCTTCTGAAAACAAGCTGAACACGAACCGCATGCCTTCTTGACACGTCCTTTCAGCAGCTGTAGCGACTTCGTCGCCAAAATGCTGGCCGTTTTTTCAGCGCTGAATGGCAACGGCCGCCCATCACGAGCCCGAGCACCAACAACGAATGGTGCCCTACTGGCGCTTCTACTCGGTCTATTTACGCGACTCTCTGAGCTGTGCTGCTTATCATGGTAATGCATATTGTTCTATTTGTCATTGTTGCTGCTACCCAATCATCTGTTAGCTATATTTCTGGTATAGCTATAGCTCAGGTAGAGTGTTTGAGGGACTCAGGCCACTGCGTTAATTTTTTCTTGTGCGTGTGTGAAGTGCATGTGTTGTTATAGTGCAGGCAATCGCTTCGTCAATTTTATCCGCACTCGACTAATGGTTCATTGTTAGAACACATTGCAAAATCCAACCATGTGTCATCTACCTGGTGTTTATAGGTTGCACTTGCACGCTTCAGGGTTAGCAGAGTACAAAAGTAATAAAAACAAATAAAGTGCATTTATAAACCCAGTAAATGTAGACCGTGCAACCAGCCTGAAGATCTAGTAGGCTCGAACATTACTTCCCAGCTGGCTTGGCTATTTGGATATTTTTTGTGTGACGCAAACATATGTTGCTTCACTAGTTTCATTGCTTTAAGGGAAGCTTTATGGAAGCTGTTTACCCGTGAAAAATTTTCCGTTTCACAGGAAAAAGTCTCCCTAATGCAACATGAAAGTGGCTCACACTTCAACGGGTTCTGCGTGTGACATGCAACCGCCGATAGCAGGCCTGACGGTGAAGTCCCCACCGTTTCGCTGCCGACGCCTCTTTCTCAGATTAGATGTTCTTGAAACGGAGCTGCGTAGTTTCTCCGAACAGAGGACCTGTTTCTTGCGTCCGTCTGCACAGCACGCAATGTCGAACCGGAATCTAGGTTCCGCTGTTGCAATCAGCGTTCTGCTCAGGCGAACTTATGTTCTTGCACTTATGTTCTTATGTCCTTATTCACTTGTGCGCAAATTTCCAGGGCACACCAGCTTGAGTAAAACGGAACGTATACGCTGAAATGAAACTCTCTCATAATACCACATGCTCGGGCGTATAGCGCCGGTGGTATTTCAAAAGTTATTAAGGTGTTTCTAAGTTATAAAGTTATCGGCTTTTGGCACAGCTTTGGGTTGGTATGCATGGAGTGACAGGGGGAAAGAAAGAGTTTAAACTTGGTACTTCACTTGAGGTTTTTGAGAAAGCACGAGGTAGAGAATACAGAAGGAGAACTGTAAAGAAAAAAATAGGAATAATTTAAATATACCACACCAAGATCACTAAGAAAGGGCTTAAGCATGTCTACAAGAACGCAATGGCGTAAGTATAACAGTAGGGTCTGCGCAGCTTGGGTTGTGCGCCTAGATCATTGAGTGGGTCATATGAAATAATAAACGTTGTTGAAAGTCAGCGCCCGTGGTGTCGTCTTCGCGTCTCGTGTCCCGTCTACGTTTTGCGCTATTAAGACTGTTAAGAACGGCCAGCTGCAATGCAAGTTTGCCAGCCATTTATGCCAGTGGTGGCAACCTCATCTTGAAATTCCGCCGCCAACCTCTAGCCATGGCGTGACTAAGTCGACTTTGTGTCATGAACAATACGCGCATCCTCACTCTCCGTCACTTCACCCAGAATGCGCTCGACGAAGCAGGCTTTGTGCTCAAACCATCACCGTTACGCTCTAGCCTCATCGCCATTGTGACTGAAGGAGTTCGACGAAGCAGGCTTTGTGCGCAACAGCAAAACGCCGACCTGATCTGCTACGGGTGGGGGAGTTGACGCGGGAACGCCGACGCAGGCTCCTTCTCACGCACCGACCAAGACACAAGACAACGCACCACCCGGAACGGCTCCGAGTTCTATGAAGCCCCTCTGACGTCGGCTCCGGACCATCGCACCTGTGTGTATGCGTGGGTGCGTGTGTGGGTGTGTAAACCATGCCGCGGAGAGGCGGCTAGTTTGCGATGACTAAACGAACGTTCGCGTCACCTTGTATCGCGGGAGGACCGAGTGTTTAAAAACTGCTGTTGCGAATGCTTGACATACTTTTCTTAAGCAGTCATGTTGGACTGACGCTCTCTCTCAAGCAGTCATGTTAGACTGATGTACTTTCTCAAACAGTCACGTTAGACTGATATAAATACTGTAAATAAACCCATATTCTTCGTTCTCGATGAGAAGCAACCCTTCCCTTCATCAACGTCCTCAGCGTGGATAAGTTGGACGACGGCATGGGCCAGCTACCTTCTAATTCATGCCCGACTCCAATCTTGACAACGGATCACGAGCGATGGGATTGAACCCCCAGTCATAACAAGACCCGGATGGCATGTGAAATAATTAGCTCGTTTTTTCCTCGCATGCCATGTGAAGCCTTTGCCACTTACCGCGTGGTAGTACAGCGGCGACAGTAACAAAACCCGTGCTCAATATTCTCAAGCATTTTTCACACGTTGCAAAGCGATGAAGAGAGTTCCCCGATCTTAGAGGGAAAACTAAAATGAAGTCTCGAACGCCGAACATTCGGCAGATATCCTTAACATCGCTTAGGTGTGGGAATACGAAAGCATCGTACCGTTTATAGACCACGGCACGCCGTGAATGAACTCATTTCGTACGTTCGTTACGTCACTGCGCCGTCACATGCCCAATGACGAGCGGATTAGGCAAATCAGCCAGAACGGTGCAGCCGCCGTGGCGTCGGGAAAGCGTGCTCGCGTCGCAGCCCGCAAGGGTCCGGTTTGCCTTTTCAAAGCGAATAATTTACTCTTTACAGGAACCTGTCTCAGAAATTTCACGTCAATCCGAGCATATTTTAGCGTGTTTTTACGCTTTGCACCTACAGCCATTTTTGGTACCATTTGTGGTCACGCCATCGCCTACGACGTATTTTCGCATAGTGGAGCTTGTGATGCTCTCGCATTATTAACGCTATCAACGTGGTTACCCTTTTTCCAGAAGGAAGCTTTTGACGCACTGACGGTTCATATGATAAATATTATCGTACCATGACGATCAGGGTTGGTCTTAAAAGCAACTTTCCCTCCGATGTGAGAGAAAAACGCTGTGGTGTACTCGGGGAAAAATTGGTATCTCCGTAGCGTATTGCACAGATTGGGAGTACTTAGCAATGGCGATGACGTTGCCTGTGTTGCCACAATATTCAGGTAACCAACCGTAGGGTGGTTTTGTAACCTTCGCTGGTTGTATGCGCGGGCATCGCATTTATTTCATAGAGTGATTGAGCGCTCTCATTTGACTTTATATTGATCATCTCAAGGAACGAGGGCGAATCTGAAAATTTACAGCTTTTGTGCGGGCTGGTTGAAATGCCACCAGGACGCCTGCAAGCTAAGAAGTAGAAGCCAGCAACCTATGCCACAGATCTCATGTAATGACAAACCCAGCAGACGATTTCACCCTATGGACACTCCATCGTCACCTGTACGGTGTCGATGGAGTGCCCATAGGGTCATCCATAGGGTGGCGATGCATGGTTGGCAATAGCGCCTAAATTCAGCTACATTAGAAACAAGAGTCGCTGAGGAAATTCGACACACACGATATTCGCTTTACCGCTCGTTGCAAGACCTTACTAAGAGCAGCTGACTTCATGACACTTGCTCTCACCTCCATTCTATGATGCATATACGATGTGCCCTAAACGTCGAGTTATTATGGACCAACGTAATCAAAGATAAGCGGTACGTCTGAGTGTGCGTTTTTAAATGCTACTGGAGATGTTGCTGCTTCGCATATGGCCTTATATCTCTTTGAACGCTGTCAAACGGGCACTTCACGTAAACCACTCGCCTGCATGGAGAATGGCCGCAGCGGTAAACGAGCAGTCACCAGCAACGATAACAGGCCACCTGCATATCACTGCCTTGCAATAACGTGGACTATCTTGGCACAATGAGAACCTGCAGTTACCCTAAGCCATGAGTAGCGAAACGCGTGAGCTCAGGAGGTTTGTCCCTTTTGTAGCGTATCTGCAGAAGAAGTAGCCGCAGTGAGCCATGCATACTTCGTTTTACGGCGCAAAAGCGCAATGCAGCGCAGGTTCTTGCACAGATCTCCCACGTTTTGGACAGTTGCGATGAAGGCTTTCCCTGCTTCTTAGCCAGATCTGCGTACGATCTGTTCCGACGTCTCCCAGAGCGCTGCCCCTTGCTCGCGCTACCTCAATAAACATGAAAAATGTAATGGAAAAAAATGAAAACAGCGTTGAGTCATATAAGAAATGAAAGGAAATGGTTTCCGAGCAGTGGGCCTCAGAAGCGCAAGCATAGCGCGTGGGACAACTGTACACGTAATAAATTTTACTTTTTCCCCTAGAGCAGCCAGCAGTGCCTGATGAGAAAGACGTTATCGGCGTGTCCTTACCGGGAGCATGCGGCGACATGAATGGCCTCTAGGCGACCTACTTATACATTTTGTTAACACGGCAAGGTGGGCGAGTTGATGATCGAACACGTTTCAATGGGTGGGCAGCGCAACCCGGACGAAGCACGAGTACTTCCTCGTCCGTTGTGTACTTCTTCTCATCCTTCGTCTGGGTTGCGCTGCCCAACTATAGAAACATGTTCTACATTTAGTTCAAGCCAATGACCAAGCCATCCCGGTGTTAATCACCATATATTTGTTTCCCAGAACCCACGCTTGTTCGTCTTCAGGAGATTCCGTTTTGTTCCTTCTTCGTAGGCTTTCTTACAATTCCTGCCTTATCTGCGTCACCCCTGCCGGCGCCGTAGCGAAGAAAGCAGCACATTCCAGCTTCCCGATAATAGTGTTCCCCACAGTCTTCCTTGGAACACATGGCTGCACCGATCATTTCACAACTTCAAAACGTCCTACGGCTTTTGGTTAGCTGGCCGGCAGCCCTTTCCGAACGAGCAAAAGATCATGCAATCCAACATCTCGTATGTCGCCTTGGCGAAGCATGTAAAACTGAAGCTTCATGGTTTTTCATTTTGTGTTCCGCTCTTGAAAAGCTTTGCAGCACTCAGTCAGCAGTAACCTGTGTGCAATCGCAAGCACTTTGTCAGCAATCAGCTTTGGAACTTGACCATAAGCAGCAAAATACGTACTTTACTCAAGGTATTGGATCTGTTGTGACGAGCCACGGCCACTTATAGGCAACATATTCAGCGGCCTTGAAAGCTTGTGCACATAGGCATGAGATGTTTCAAATCATGCATTAACCGCTCCGTCATTCCATTTACCCGCGAGTCCTGAGAACAGAACACCGCAGCGTGAAGACACAGCTGTTTGCCCAAAGCATGTTGCTAAGGAATTCTAAGCCCAGCGCGAGGTATTGCCACATTTTAATTAGAGATTATTCATCTGTCAGCGAGGGCCCTCACATTATATTATTCTTGCTTGGGTGGGTGGGCTACCCCAACAGATGATTTATTAAAACGACAGTGTGGGGAGAGGAGGTCTCAGTTTTCCGTGTGCCGGGTTTTTCTTCTTCAGCGGGGTGAAACATGCATGTGTTAGTTCAAACGGCTTGTTCGAGACTACAGATAGCACTAGCCCGTTAGGTCGTGGCCGGTACTTGGTTTGGCTGTCTGGCAGAAGTGACATGGGCTTGCACAGTGTTCAATGTGTATTGTCATGTTTTTCTAGCTAAACCTCTGTAAAATGCTGTTGCATGTGTGACTAAAGATATCGTCACCACAGGACTCAGGTGCGTCGTGGAGCAGGCAGAGCACTTTTGAAACAAGGGTCTAAGTGTCTGCGAAGAGCGCGAAGGAAAAAAAATCTGGACCACGAAGCACAGAAGGATGTGCGCTTGTCCTTCCTTCGCCCCTCCCCCAGTACAAGGTAGCTAAACGGAGATAATCTCTGGTTAAGCTCCTTGTCTTTCCTTTGCCTTTCTCTTTCTCTCTATCTCTCTTGTTTGCCAGTCATCCAGTTCTATTGCTTTGCACTACCGCTCTCCCTAGTAATCATAACATATCAACTGTTCAAAAACGCTACCATTTTAATGGTCTCGAATACGCCGAACATTCCGTTTAAAAAAATAAGTAAGGTTTTAAGATCCTTCTCAAATTCTGATGATGTCAACCATCCGATGTCGGATTATCATCTCATGTGGACAGCTCAATACCCAACCAAGACATAGCATCCGTATCTGTTAGGTGGCTGCCTGCACCACAAAAAATTGCCAATACTTTTGTATTTAATTTACCAAACGACCAAGCTTTCTCTTAGCTCTGCCATCTTCAGTATGCAATACAGAACTTGATGATCTGTATAGTACTTAAACATGATCCTGTAGATATATGACAAAACGACTTAGACACCCAATAAAACAGCTTAATGCATCTTTTTCGGTCGTAGTATAATTACCTTAATGGCCACTGCAGCTACAAGAATAATAATCGATCACATATAGCTGCTGACTCGGAGACGACCAGGTGTCCATTTGGTATGAGACACTCCCAGTACTATAGTTGGATACGTCAGTACTTATCTCAAATGGCAGGCTGAAGTCCACTAAAGTAAGCAAGAGGTCTGAAGATATTGCTATGGAACAGCCGCCTCAGTGTGGCTGCACTGAGGAAAAAGAAGACGACCCGGCTTTGCCCCGCTGCTCCGTCGACGACCCGACTGATGCGGACGCCATCGCTTGCGCTTTCTCTGGGTCCCAGTTGCTTGAAATCGGCAACGAGCAACGCCACGATCCTTCATTACGAGCCCTCATCGACCATCTGGAGTCAATGCGTGACGACGCCTCTCTCCGGATGTTTCCAATTAAGGAGGGGACACTATATTGCCGCAATGTCGATCCACACGGCCTTGACCTTCTGCCCGTAATTCCATCACACCTGCGTTCAACTGTCCTCCAGCACCTTCATGATGCTCCCTTGTCTGGACACTTGGGCGTCTCACGCACATACGACCGTGTACACCGTCGATTCTTTTGGCCGGGTCTCACCCGATCCGTGCGGCGCTAACTTGCCGCTTGTGAGCCCTGTCAGCGCTAGAAGAAGCCCTCCACAACTCCAGCTGGATGTCTCCAGCCGATCGACATGCCACCGGAACCCTTTTTCCATGTTGGTCTAGACCTTATTGGACTGTTTCCTCTCTCGGGCTCCGGAAATAAATGGGTCGCCATCGCTACTAATTGTGCTACGCGGTACGCCATCACCAGAGCCCTCCCAACAAGTTGTGCTACTGACGTTGCTGACTTTCTCCTCTATGGCATCATTTTAGTGCACGGTGCTCCGCGCCAATTACTCACTGAACGTGGCCGCAGCTTTCTGTCGGCAGTCGTCGAGGACATCCTCCGCTCCTGCTCGACTAAGCACAAGTTCAGCGCGTACTACCACACACAGACCAACGGCCTAACGGAGCGCCTCAACCGGACCATCACCGACATGCTATCCAAGTACGTTGCGACCGACCACCACGACTGGAATCGTCACTCACCATATGTGACGTTCGCGTATAATTCATCACGTCACGACACCACCGGCTATTCACCATTCTATCTCCTATATGGCCGAGAACCCGCGTTGCCCTTGGACACTTTGTTGCCCTCGGCCACACGTTCAACCACTGAATACGCCGATGACGCGATCGCACACGCCGACCACGTGCGCCAGCTCACCCGCACCCGTCTTGAGGCCTCACAGGAGCATCAGAGACGACTCTATGATTGCCACCATCGCGACGTGCACTTTACTCCGGATTCTCTGGTGCTTCTCTGGTCACACATTCGACGTGTGGGCCTTTCCAAAAAGCTGCTGTCGCGCTACACTGGCCCATACCGTGTGGTGCGACAAGTGACCGATGTCACGTATGAAGTCATCCCCGCCAACCTCTCAGCGTCATCGTCGGGTGCAAGTGACATCGTTCACGTGGCGAGACTAAAGCCATACCACACACCTTTCACCGCGGATGTGTAGAATAAGCACCGGGACGGTGCTTCTACTGCCGGGGGTGATGCTACGGAGCAGGCGCCAGTGTGGCTGCACTGAGGCTGCCCCGCTTGATATAGCATCGCCATCGTTGCCACCGTTGGTCTACGTGTAAATATACTGTAAATAGACTTGTACATCAGCTACACCTAACAATATACAGGATGTTTGAACGCAGACTTTCAGAAAGCTTTAAATGTTGCCTGTGGCAGATATCACAATTCTACTTGATGAGCTTGTCTACTCGAAGCAGGGGACAATACTTGCACAAAAAAATTTAGATGCGAGATCGACGAATTAATAAAAATTCATCAACTAGATTTTGAACGAATGAAATTACTTCCCATATTGCAATTTACAAAGTCTAGCCGCAGATTTCGCATGGCGGATCCACTTGGAACGAATTTTCAGCTGACACCAGTATCGAAATATAAATTCCCTAACTTCGCGGAGAAATGCATTGGTGTACCGGTTAATTTGTTACGAAAACGTCGTTTCATGCACTGAAGCACACAAGTGGAACGCCAACGCGTTTCTCCGCAAAGTTCGGGAATATATATCTCGAAACTGTGTCGTCTTGAGAATTCGTTCCAAGTGGATCTGCCTTGCAAAGTCCACTACTACAATTTGTAAATTGCAATATGGGTCGTAAGATAATTTGCTAGAATGTTAATTAGTGAATTCTTGTCAATTAGTTGATTTTGCATATTACTTTTTGTACATGTAGTGTCCGCCGCTTCGAGTAGACCGGCTCATAAACTACAAGTGAGCTATCTGCTACAGGCAACCTTTAAACATTTTTGAAAGTGTTCGCTTAAACACCCTGTGTGATATACCAGTTTCTGGTAGGCTGCCTCGCCATGTTCTCCCCAGACAAAAGATACATTTTTCGCGAGTTCAGTCAAGCACTTTCCTATCTTAGCGAAATCTTTGAAAAAGCCTTTGTATAGTTGCGAGTGAGTCCAAGGAGAACTGTCAGTGAATACAGGTCCTGTGGCTTCTAAGCTTCGAGATTCGTTGCACCGAGTCACGTTCGATGCTCCCTGTGGTGCCATGAAACACTCTTCCCAGGAAAACTACCTTAGCGTTGAAAAAAATTATTTTTCTTGAACTTGATATGTGCATCATTAAGCGCTTGCAGAACAGTGACCAAGTACTCGGAGTGCCCTTCTTTTTACCTGGCGTAGAATATAATGTATAGCAAGCCTATCACTTTTTGAGATAGCGACACTGATGGTTTGCTCACGCAGATTTCTTTGGTTTTACTAGGTTCAAATTTGAAATATATTTCTTGTTATTAACGGTGATCGAAGCTCCACTGTCAACTAACGCGCTGACATGTTTTCGATTTACATGCACCGTAACATACACAAAGTTGGTAAACTCTACAAGATATATTTTCTGTTGTACTTGCAATGGAGGGAGCAGTTTAGGTCTCTTTTGGTATCTTGCGGCTCTCCTCGTGATGTTATTTATTTATTCGGTCAAGCAACTTCCTCTTAGGATTTTACATTAGTGCCCTATGTAATGATACAGCTCCTCATATCTTGCTAAAACTATCATAAGTGCACATAGGTTGCTCAACATTGGAACACCTCTTTGATACTGTGCAGTAACTATTATATCGTGTTTGACCTTCCAAGCTGAACAAAACACCGCATACCTTCTGGAAGCCCCGGCACAGTGAGCGACACCAGTGAACACTGCTAAAGCAGAGTAAGGTATATGCAGCTGTCTCCATTTCTCAAAGTAGTGAAAAACGGGGCCTGCTTGCATGATATAACTTTGTCCCACTTTGAAGCGTTTCCTTACGGAATAAAATCAAGAACCTCATTTTCGACTCGTTCCATGAGCGTTCAGCTTATTCAGAGGTTCGAAGCTTGAGCTTACGCTCTTAGCACGCTAACTTACAAGTAAAGTTGTAATCGCAAGTTACCTATACCGCGAATCTTGCGCGGATACCAAAATCACGTGATCGTTGTGTTTTCGTTAATTTCAGTCGCACCTTGAGGTTACATGTATCAAAGCGCCTATTTTAAATGGGACTGCAATGCCAAATGTATTGTAACTTTTAGATTGTAACTTATAAAAAGCGTTGTAATTCGTGGCTTACGCAGCTAATAGTATGTATTGGAAGTTTACCGATTATTGTGTCGTAGTGTAATAATGATATGGTGTTTTCAGTCAGGACTCAGCTATACGATATGGTGTACGACGGGGGGACTGAGGCAGGTCACACAAAATTAAGATTTTATTTGCGCCAGTCGTACACTTTGGATTCGCAATGTTTTAATCTTGCACGAGCGCGTGCTCAAGCCAGAAACCAACAATTCCTCAGCCAATTATATATAATGCATACGTGTCATTATAATTTAAAGGTAAGCTATGAAAACAATGAACACGCATCGGAGAATATTGTGCTGAACGTTATTGCGGCATAAGTTATCACTACGGTTCAATGCGGTGGAAAACCCCTGCTACTACTGCAGGTATTTTATGCAGTGTTATACAATGTATATAGACTCATATACAAGCGCAAAAAGTAAAAGCAGATTCACTATGCTGATTGAAGATATATTAATACAGAATAATTCCTTGTGTATCAATGTTCCCTTTAGTTGCATTCGTTCCAAGTTCTACAGAAAGGCGAAACCCACTGAGAGCGGGTTGGCGCTGGAGTACTGTAAACCCCTGACGACCAACAGATTGAAAGTGACGAGAAGGTCGAATGACGATTCTGTAGGGCGAGAAACATGATTTCTAATAAGACTTACTTTACACTGCAAGGGAATGTATTGCCACCGTGTTTTTTTTTATTTGTAACTTATAAAACGGAGATGTTCTTAAAATGTAGCAAATGTCGGGTACATTAGAGAGCGCATAACACGCACCACTTTTGCCCGCTCGCCAACACGTGAGAAAGGCGCCGCTACATTCACCTAACAGTGGGTGACAGCCCCTCCAGGAATGCATCGCACAGAGATGAACGTGAGCTTAGGATTTGCGGCCTCAACGGCGGCTGCCTAAATGATCAGTTAGGAAACATACAAATAAAGACAAAAAGCAACATATCTAAATAATATAGGCTACTGGCATCCTGATATCTGATTCGGTGATTTTGGACGGAACTATAGTTTGATTGTTATGTTTAGTTGCGCTAGATTCCTGGCTGTGTCAAACATGCTTCAACATCAGCCAAATATGAGGGCAGTCATATATCCTCTGCGTTACGCAGCTCTCGAGATGCATGCCGGGAAGAGTATCGCCAATGGGCTCTTTTTGTAACGGCCGTGTCGTGCTTTGTTTCATTGATGCAGCAACGTTTATACGCTCTCGGGTGTGGTGGCGTGCGCTTACCATGCATATTGTGTGTGAATCGCTCGTGACGTATGGTACAGTTACCGAAACGACTCCTAAATATGCGCGAGCCGCTGAAAAGAAGACATGATGCCGTGGAGGGGGACATGTGTGGTGTGCTGCGTGGCCTCTGCAACGAGGCGTATTGCCGATGGCAAATAGTAATAGACGACGTCCTTTGCGGTGACGGCTGCAAAGCTATATCTATGCCGCACAATAATGTCGATTGTAGATCCTAATCATCATCGTTACGGAATTTTTCACTTAGGTCATTGGGAGCTTTTATGCCACGAGCCCTCAGTATTCAAATTTTTATCTCTAACAGCAACTCCATTCCATTTTGCCGTAGAAGCAACAAAACGAGGCAGCTGAGCATATTATGCTATGTAATAAGCCACTGTGGCTTGAAGTTTTCTTGGTATCACACGAATTCTAACCATCGAAGAAAGTAGGAATAGAGTGGTACAGAATGGTTAGTAGTGTTGGTATGTCTTGCAAGATTCTATTTCTTTGCTATTTACCCATGAAATAAGAACTCTTTTTTTCTGACTTGTTTTAGCGAACAAGAGCCCTGTTAATACGGCTACCGGGAATAGATTGTCATACAGACCTATGTAAGCATCCCTGCCTAGATGTTCGAAAGGTACGCCGGCAGTACAAACCTGGAACCTGCGGTCTTATTAAGTGCATTACATTCGATATTGTTTTGAACTGAATGCACTATTTTTTCAGCAGCTTCACCTTTCAGTTTGATTTCATCATGCTGTCTGAAACGTGGTATGGCCAGCACTCAGTCGTGCGGCAACTGCCAAAATATCAATGCTTTAGCAAAAACACAGAAACGTCACGCGGAGGTGATGGCAATGTGCTTGTCCATGATAACATTGATGCAAAGTTCATCAATGAATTTTGCTGCATTACTGATGACTATTACGGATGACACGAGTGAATCCTATCAGTCCTGAGTGCTCAAACAGTCTACTCAGTTTTCTATTGTCCACCAAAGGGGAATGCAGGCCATTTCTTTCAGTTTTTTTGAAAAGTTCTTTCTTTATCTGTCTGAATTGCAATTTGAACTCGTATTCTGTGGTGATGTGAATGTCAATATGATGCTCGACAATCCCTTGAAGTAAAATTTTGAGGCAGTTCTACACGCACGTGACTGCTTCAATGTCATATTATCACCAATTCGAACTACTCGTAATACATCTACGTGTATCGACCTATTCAGTACAAACATTTCTTTAAGTAAGATGAAATCGGGGGTATTTTCCTGCGGCTGTATTGACCACATGCCCATATTTCTGAGTCTGAACCATAAATGCCAACGATTGACTGATTCTGATACCTTTAGACAAGAGATTATGCAGTATGCGTTTGAAATTTTCCGTGCCGAATTAGGAAGCATAGACTGAACGGATGTTTATGCCACGCATATTCCGAATGTCGCATATGAAAGCTTCCTCAGACTATTTTCACCTTGCTATCCCATACATTTCCCCTTTAGGATTAAGCAAAAAACAACCTTCCAGGATACGCAAGCCATGGGTCACACGCACATAAAAAACTTTTCCATGAAATAGAAACAAGAAACAGCCTCTATGATAAGGTTATCAAGTCACGAGTTCCAAACGACTGGTACACGTTTAAACATTTTCGCAATCATTTTCCGAACGAGCTGCACAGCATGAAAAACCGTTATCACACTGACTTGTTCAACTCATGTGAAGGCGACAGCCAGAGGAAATGGAAACAGTTGAATGTCCTGTGCAATCATACGCCTATTTCCCAGTCACCTGTGCAGATTGTCAGCAATGGGGTTGAAATAACTGGTGAGTCACTGCATGACGCATTCAGTCATTTTCTAGTGAGTAATGATGATTCCCGTATGCATGGGTGCCTGCGTTTTCATAAGAACAAGTGCTCCAGACATGATTTTGCTGCACCCGACTAATGAAACCGGATTAACATGCCTTTTTTCTGACGTGAGCAACAACCGTAGCCTGGATGTAGATGATCTGCTGATAAAGCCTCTTAAGTATGCCCTAGGCATTGTTACCCTATTGCTGGTATAGACATACAACTTATGCTTCCATGTCGGAGTCTTCCCGCATAAAATGCAAGTCGCTAAAATAATCCCGTTATTCAAACAGGATAGGACTCTTATGACAAATTACAGGCTCATACGCATTTTGCCAGCCTTCTCAAAAAGCCTGGAAAAGGGTTTATTTAAGCGTCCTTCTGCATTTCTGTAAAAGAAAAGTTTCTTTACTCACTGTCAGTACGCCTTCCGTAAACGCCGGTTAACACAGCTTGCCCTGTTGGATAAAAATGAATTTATTCTCAAATACATCGAAGAGCGCTTGCTCACACGTCCAGTACCAATAGATATTACGAAAGCGTTTGATTGCATTATACATGAACTTCTACACAATAAATTGACTAACTACGGAATTCGAGGCATTGCCCTTGATTTAATTAGATCATATGTAAGCTCCAGAGTTCAGTTCACACACTTCAATAGACTCTCCTCTCAGTTAAGGAGCACAACGATGGGAGTGCCACAAGGGAGCCTACTTAGCCCTCTTCTCTTCAATACCTATGTTAATGATATTGTCAATATTGACAATCACGCCAAATAAATCATCTGTGCTGATGAAGCTACACCACTGTTTTCCTCTCATCATACCTAAGACTTAATAAGGACTACAAATGCACTAATAGATAAACTTCATGTGTGGTCAGGTAAAAATGGTCTCATAATTAACGCTACTGAAACTATAGCCATATTATTTCAAGACAAGAACAAAACGCCACGCTGCCTGCTGACACCACACTTATTTCGCAGAAAATTGAACTAGTGAGCTCAGTAAAAGGGATCATTTTTGACCACGATATATAGTGGAATAGCCACATACTATCACTTGTCAATAAACATTCAGAGATAGTTGGCCTAGCTTTCTTCAGTTAGGTACCTTCCACGCCATGCAAAAATGTTCATATGTAACTCCAATTTCATCAGTCATCTGAATTATTGATGCTTTGTTTGGGGTACCACATCTGTCACAAATATAGGTCGGTTATTCATCCTTCAGAAAACCTTTTTTTCTGTGATCTGTGATGTGTCATGGGACTCCCCAAGCGAACTTTGTTTCAAGAAGTATATATGCGCAAAGTGCATAGTTTATACAATTGCAGGATAGTCCGTGCATACATAAGGGAGTGTAAATCAAATAACTGTTCTGTCAAATCCTTAGCTAACCTCAAACAGAACATACACCATTATCAACCACGGTCTCCAGAATACTGATATGTAACGCATCCGCGCACTGATTCCGGAAAGCAAAAAATTGCTTATACGCGGCCTGTCCTACTCAACACACTGATCGCTGATGATATTGTTGTTTTACAATCTTCATTAACTAGTCTATATAATTATTATTGCTGCTAGTTCTGGTTTTATGCTCCCCTTATGTGGGCTGATCCCGAAGATAATGCAATACCTTCCCGACCCGCGGCGGAGGTGAACCAGGCATAAAGCGCCCCCATACGTGGGCCGATCCCGAAGTTAGTGCAATAACGGCTAGACCCGCGGCGGAGGTGAAGCAGCAGTTAAGCACTCACCATACGTGTGCCGATCCCGAAGACAGTGCAATACCAGCCTGACCCGCGGCGGAGATGAGGCAGGAGTTAAGCAATCCCCATACGCGGGCCGATTCCGAAGATAATGCAATACCGGCCCGACCCACGACGGAAGTGAAGCAGACGTTAAGCAATCCCCATACGTGGGCCGATCCCGAGGTTGAGCAATACCGGCCCGACCCGTGGCGGAGGTGAAGCAAGCGTTAAGCACTCCCCATACGTGGGCCGATGCCCAAGATGATGCAATCCCGGCCCGACCTGCGGCGGAGATGAAGCAGGCATAAAGCACTCCCCGTTCGTGGGCCGATCCCGAAGGTTGTGCAATATCGGCTCGACCTGCGGCGGAGGTGAAGAGGCATTACGCACTCCCTATACGTGGGCCGATCCCGAAGATAATGCAATGCCCGCCTTGTTAAGAACCGCCCACTGACGTGAACGTTTTGCCAACCAGTTGCTACCACGGGCGTCAAGTTTTCCTGGAGCGTCGCCGCCCAACTCTAGCCACGGCGTGACTAAGTCGACTGTGTTTCGAGAACAATACGTGCGTCCTCAACTCTCCGTCGCTGGAGCTGAGTTCGACGAAGCAGACTTTGTGCCCGCACTCGCCACCGCCGCCCTGGTATGCCGCGAGCGGAGAAGTGCCGAGGGAACGTCGACGAAGACCCCTTCCCACGCACCATT